>NC_134407.1:162553987-162853987 GCF_038048845.1 Mixophyes fleayi
TTATTAGAGGCATTTTGATATTATTAGAAAAAAAAGCAAGCGTTGTTTAACTGGAAAGCATTGGTACAGCTCCGTTACAATTCTATCATCTCCTCTCAGGCTCAGAAATAAGATCGTTTTTCATAAGTAATAACTTTTATCTTTAATCTGGCGGGGAAATGAATAATTAACTGGCCGTGATGTGTGTTTTGTGGCCTTATGCCAGGGCCACGTGTAATAAAGGATATATAGCCACCGGCCCATGCTTTGCGAGGTTACAGTGATTTGTGATGGGTTTAAACACAGTAAAAAAAAAAGTGTGCTAATAATATTTAAAGACCAGTAACTCAGAGGCTGAAAGAAAGATTATATATTAGATTTCATATATATCACTGGGACCCAGCACAACTGAACGAAGAACACGTGCCTGCCACAATGCCTTTATGTATATTATAGTATATGCCTCTGTGTACAATAGGGGGTCGTTGTTGTTATGATTATTAGTCTAAAATGTAAACTTAATTTTATAGGGCCTACAAATTACATGTTGGTGGAAAGACGCGATTAGCAGTATGAGTATGGGCAGGACACCTATTTATGTTGATCCTGATATTATGAATATAGCATATGGCTCAAATGAGTTTATTGGGCATAGTTGGATGTTAAGTTTTTCCAACACTACAAAATGATTGACGTTCAATAGGTTGGTCTTGAATCACATATGCGAGTCACAGTATTATTGTTAACTGTCTAAAAGAACAAACATCATCAGACACATTTAAAAGTATAATTTATTAAAATTTGATATTGTGTAAATCAATAATTCACAGTTGTGTCCTGTATGTGACATTATAAGGGATACACATTATAACATTGCTGATAAGTCAGGAGTTGTTACTGTTAGGGCTTTGGATAGGTCTTGTGTTGTATGAATTTGTAACAACACGTGTTACTTTGATCCTACAGGCACCATCTCCTGTTCACTCCTGTTGCTGTTTGATATATACTGGACACGATTATTAAACTGGTAAGTTCATTACTATAATCATTAATATACTATTTACTCTATGGTATGTTGTCATGGTTATATTGATACAATAATATGTTATACAGTGTGAACCAGATGTTGGCAGTTTGTGGAAGTACTGTTGAAATGAAAAAGTAGTTTGATATTTTTATTGATAATTTAGAAGTACGCTGCCTGCACTGCGTCTATGGGGTTTGAGTATGCTCCAGTCCAACGCTGACACAAGTCATCACAGCCAAGACACGCCCCGTATAGTGTTGTAGTACATTATACTTTCAATGTAAAATGTGACCCATTCCACTTTGTAATCATTATGGAGCCTAATTCACTTAAACCTCCTATACATTACACTCACGAGGTGTCTTGTGAGTTTTACTAGTCTGATAAGGGAGAGGATGATAAGCTGGGACAATCCTCACACTCTCCACACGTCACCACAGGCTTCTGTCTACAAGAGGTAAGTAAGAGCAGCACTTTAACATTACAGCACAAGGGGGGTGTCTTGTGTAGTGTATTAGGCTATACATAGGCTACCGCATTATAAGTTACCTTAAATACTACATATGTGTTGTCACGACTCTCAAGGGCTCACGTCTAATGTAGACTATAATAGAGACGTGGCCTATAATATATATCATTACAAGATGTGTGGTATAACAAATTTCTTAATATGATAATAATTGATAGTAAACATAACTACTAACATGCAAAACGGATCGTACTCTGGGATGGGAAAATAGTGGGTTAGGAATATGAAATATTCATGCTGTATATAATATGGATATTAGCAGTCACAGAAGAGGAATGTCACCATATAAAAGAATGAGGCGGTAGGATCACAGAAATGTGAGGTGACTTCTAATATCAGCAGTCATGTACACTAGGACACATTAGTCATTATAATACGCTAAAGAACAATGAAGTGATGATACCAGAACTAACTGGTTATGAGTGTATGAGTGAGGACATCAACAAAACTCAGATAATGTTTACATATATATATATATATATATGTATACATGAAAATAGATATATTATGAGAATAACTGCATTATACTACACCTGTATTCAAACTATATATAGACATAATGTAGAGCTGATTATACACACACACATATATATATATATATATATATATATATATATATATATATATATATATATGAATATATGATCAGTTCTACATTATATCTATATATAGTGAAGATAAGTGTAGTATAATGCAGTTATTCTCATAATTTTGTAAGATGGCATTCATGATGTACACAAATGACGTCTGATCAGTTTATGACTCACTGGAAAGGAAACCTATATATCCGCATATCATATACTGTAATAACAAGATAAACAACACATTAGACATAATATGATTCAGAAAAGTTCAAACAGCAGTAGTGTACTGGCATACGATACATAAGAAATGCTACGTACTTTTATAAGATATAGACATGATGGATCATATACACAGATATTTTTATATGTATAGTTAAATATAAAATGCATATATGCAATATAAAATGGAGGATCTGAGAGAGATCACAGGCTCTGTTTACATTACACCTCCAATGATAGAGAATGCATGAAGAGTATGGAGTTGAGATAACCAAAATACACAGTAAGATCACTCAAATAAGGGCTGCAATAAACTACTTTTGTTTGTGTTCCAAAGCAAATTGCCCGGAGCTTTTGTTTTCATTTTAACCACCCAAGGATCCTGCTGAGATGTGCCAGGTGGTGCCCACACCTCTCTTGTCATCTATTCGCCCGATTTAACCAGTGGTTTAACTCTCTTCTTGCCTGAGTACTTTAGTGTCATGTGGTAGTAGAAGGGTCAGACTGCAGAGAGCGCTGTATGAACCTGAATGAGTTATCATGGGATTGGTACATTCATACCTCCACCAGGACAATTACAAGGATTCCACGACTATCAAAAGTTACAAAATCACATTTATTGCGAGCTGTAGCCACTCAGCGCAAGCGAAATGGCGATATTTGAGGGTTACCAATATAATATCTATTCCTGCCACCCTTACCCAAACTCTAGAGTTCTCTACATCCTTATACACCAAATACAGTTAATATAGTTTTGAAGAGCGGCAAGTTATATGTTATCTGACACATGACACCATATGGTTATATTTGTGCATTATTTATTTACCTATTAAATAACTCACGGGAGGATGAAGACCCTGTAAATTAACCCGTGCTTTGCCACGCGTACTTGCAAAGCATTGCAGGGAAATACGTTGGCAAGGTAGGGGTTAAACTGTAAGCAATGACTGGGAAACTACTAGACGCCCTGGATGCAAAAAAAAAAAAGACGGGATCTAACACCCAGCGTAGGTGAGTTCAAACGGTGTATTAGCATAGACTGACACCTAATTGAGCAGTAGAAGAGAAAGCTCTTGCTACCTCCAAGACTAGGCCTCTGTCCACGTCTGTAATTAGCATAATCCCTCAGTGGTGACGCTGTGTTTAGAGCAATAACAACCGTTGTCTTGTGGTGTAAAAAGGAAATGGGGATTTTTTGTTTTAATTATCTCATCGCCTTTTTTTGCTGGCAAATTCGGAGATGTTGGCTTGGATTTGTGCGATTTTTACGGCTGTAAGGCACTGAGGATCTGAGGCCATTGTTAGCAGGGAGAGTAGGGCGGTGTATAGGGCAGCCTTGAAGCTCAGCTTGTCCAGTGAAAGCCCTGTGATTAGCACGGATCTGCTTCCAGCTCTGCCTTCCACAGGAGCCTCTTTCCCTGTTGGGCTCCTGCCCGGGTCCTGATGCTTCTCGCCAGGCTGCCAGGGAGGACTCGCTGCCTATTGATTGCACTGGAAGTGTATATATATGATGTCTGCTAGTGGTTTGCTCTTCGGAGTCTGCTAAGGTAAGCTGGACCCAAATAGTCTATCAGTGAATGGCGGAGTCTGTGTCCCAGTGATTTATGACCATATGACTGCAATCTCGGTTCAAGAAGAGTTCACAGCTGCTTTAAGCTCCCCTCCGCTCACAGACTTTCCCTATTTCTTAGATGCTCATTAAACATCTATTTGCTGCAATCTATTTACGTGGATTATCGAAAAATACATGTAGCAAAAAAGAATAGGTATATTTCTATAGCTTGTAGCCAGACACATCAAGGTGCGCATAGCTCTCAGCTATTGTCTTAGGCTGTATCATCTACAAATAATATCTAAACATTACTTATATTACCTCTTATTATTCGTTTGTCTGTGTGTACACTCATTGCCTTTTATCTATTCTTCAAAGCATTCCAATGATGTCGTTTCATTGCAAATACAGTAGAATTTTATTACAAATTGTCAATATGTATATTTATTGCAAAAATATTTGTTTCACGTTTTTTTCTCTTTGACATTAAATGAAACTGTTTATAAAATCGAGTTATGAGTGGTGTATGTCGAATAAAGTTAAATTTAATTGATTATATGTACCATTTTGTGCATAAAATATTAAGACTAAAATCTGTTCTTAAATAGTAACTCAAAAGATGGAGGCAGTGCTAACTAATTGGAACACCATAGCATGTAATATTTATTATTCAGGTAGAGAGGTTTTTTTTTAACAATTCCTTGGAGTAAATAATTAGGATTCCGACAAAGATAAATGAGCGACATTTGTGACGTGTGGAGAGATGAGCTACAAAAGCTGCCCGGACTCTCTCTCCTTCTATCTGCAATTATTATATGATTAAAAACATTTTATTATCTCAGAGGATACAGCTCAGGTGGCCAAAATATTTAGTACTGTACAATAACAAGGCCTCATATGACATAACACCATTCCCACACTCGGCAAATGGTTTATTTTCAGAGCAAGAATAATTTTTATCGTGTGAGTGTGTGTGTATGTATGTGTGTGTGTATAAATAAATATATATACATATATATATATATATATATATATATATATATATATATATATATATATATATATATATATATTATACATTGCTCTATATATCTACACGTAGGTATAATTTATTTAGGACGATTCTTTCCCCTGTACATATTATTTCAATTGTGGTAGTATACTACTGTGTCTGTTTTTAGTTCTACATAATATATATTTGCGCTTAGAAAGGAAAACAATTACGCTAAATGCAGGTGTGTTTGTTGTAGAACTATATTTAGATCTTTTTTTTTTTTTAAAAAAGTATGAAGGAAATATAGAATTATGGAGCCGGAAATGGGAAGAAATGCAGCTACAATGTTAGAAACACAAAGAAAAATTCAGTTTTCTCTGGTGAGGAAGAATAGGTATTGTGGAGGTCTTTGAGGTCTCCCGGCTGTTGGATTGACCCTCATACATCATAGTACCGGGCTCTGGGACAGCAGCTATTATCCTGGATTCTTCAGCTATAGATGAACGCTCCGGGCATAGGAATCAATGCGAGTTTTTCTGGTTTAAGAGCGTTTTATTTGGCAAACTCAAAAGGAGAGATAAAGGAGAAGTTTAAATGTTTATTATTCAAGATTTAGGAATGCATCTCCCATGTCAGCCTATGCAATGTGGGCTGCAATGTTTTTCTTGCTTGTATACAGATGCGAACAAAGATAGCTCTGTTAAATATTTATTTTGCTCAAAGCCGACTTTGCCGAAAAACAGGTTCTGCTGTCCCTCAAAAAATAAAACATGGTAATATAAATTATATATATATAATTCTTGTCAGTAATGAGGATCACCAAGAACTCGATAACGCTGTATTTTATAAAGTGTAATTATTAACTAATGTTTCGATACTTCTGACACCTCTGACGCATATTAATCAAGCAGCAACAAATAGAATAATTACATTCTGTTTGTAACTGAATGTACGGATGTAACAATGAATCAATGCATTTATTATTTTTGTAAAGGAAACGTTTACAATCTTTATTGTAGTTAATTTTTCCTGCATTGCTTTTATTAATATTTCGTTACGGTGTGTCTTCTTTCCTCCTAGGTCGCCTTCAAAAAATACAAGGGATAGCCGTGCCAGGTTACTGTGGGGTGCCAATGTTATTCTGTAAGGGTGGGGACACCCTCCGAGTAGGTGACAATACGTTCTGGGGAAGCAGGAGATGCAGAAAGCATCCTACTATGACAACCCCACTCTCTTTGGAGGTTACTCGTACCAGGCAGGCGGTCTGGGCTATGAAGGGTCACAGCAATCCTTTGCACCTTCATCCCACCTCGACAATGACTTCCAGCGATCATCTTGCTCCTTGCAATCTCTGGGACACAGCGGCCCACTGGCCAAACCTAAAAACCTAAACGGGAGCTGTATGCGTCCTAGCCTGTCTGCAGAACATCACCAGCCCTCCTCTCTCTCCCCCCCACAGCACCCCACTGCTACTCCCAATAACAATAGCAGCAGCGCCCAGTCTGGAGCCAACAAGTCCTCATCGGTAAAAACACAGGCCACGTCCAATCCAACCAGCAAACAGATCTTCCCATGGATGAAAGAGTCCAGGCAAAACTCCAAACCGAAATCCAGTCCCCCTGCTACAGGTACTAGAGGCGCCATAGGAAAATGATTTTTAGTGCTGGTAACCTCTTATATGGCTCAGTTGGTCAGTAATGCATAAAGCCCCCCTCCCTTACATCGCATATATGTGGAACAAGGAAGCAATTTCCAATCTATGACAAAGTACAACATTGGGGGTCATCTGCTAACCAAATAAATAGGGGGAACAGCTTGTAGCAACTGATCAGATATTGTCTTTCGCTTGATCTTTTAAAGCTAGCTGCAGATAGGACGCGTTGGTTTGCAACACATTTGCACTTTGCTAGTAATTAAAATAAAAGTGATTTTCCCACAATAGTAAATAATGTATAATCCTGTAGTGTACATACTAACCCACATTGTATACATATGTTACATGGAATTGTGTGTCCAATACCTGAGGCTGTTTATACTGTGGTGTTATCGGTGAAGAAATAATAATTCAATCATACATAAAGGTCATAAAGCAACTGTCTACACTGGTTGATCAAATCTCCATAAACCAGGGCAGCTTTGGGGAGCAGAGCTCTTAATAAATGCCAGGCTTATGAAGTGCAGACTAATGCGGGGAAGGCCAGGTCTGGGCGCATGTTAGAGAATTTATTATGAAATAATGCTTTCAATTTCAGAGTGTAGTAATTATCTTTTATTTCATTTGAAGCGGCAGAGAACTGCAGTGGTGACAGGAGCCCCCCGGGTTCCTCTTCCTCCAAGAGAGCACGCACGGCCTACACCAGTGCACAGCTTGTAGAGCTGGAGAAGGAGTTTCACTTCAACCGCTACCTGTGCCGGCCCAGGAGGGTGGAAATGGCAAATCTGCTTAATCTCAGCGAGAGGCAAATCAAGATTTGGTTTCAGAATCGAAGGATGAAGTATAAGAAAGATCAAAAGGTAAAAGGGATGTCATCATCCTCCGGAGGACCCTCTCCAACCAGCACTCCGCCCCTGAGCATGCAATCCTCTGCAGGTTTCCTGGGATCCATGCATTCAATGACTGCTAATTATGAGGCACCTTCACCACCTCCCTTTAATAACAAATCCCACCAAAATGCCTACTACCAGACCCCTGCAAAAGGTTGTCCTTCCCAACAGAAGTATGGAAACACTGCCCCAGAGTATGACCACCATGGCTTACAAGGGAATGGGGGCAGTTACGTATCTCCCAGTATGCAAGGGAGCCCAGTGTATGTTGGGGGGAACTATGTGGATTCTGTGCCAACACAAGGCCCTTCTCTGTATGGTCTTAACCACCTTGCACACCAGCCCAGCAACATGGACTACAGTGGCGCCCCTTCCATGCCAACCAGCCAGCATCATGCACCTTGTGAGCCCCACCCAACCTACACAGAGCTCTCCTCGCATCATCAGGGAAGGATCCAAGAAGCCCCTAAATTGACCCATTTGTGACTATATAGAGAATAAAAAAAAGAAACACTTGGCAGACTGCAGGGGGCGCTGAGCCAAGTCACCGCCTCGGGAACAATAAGAAACATTTGTGTTGATCTAATATTATTGTTGTGTTTTTTTTTTTTTTTTACTTTTCATTTTACATTCTAACGGTATTACAGGATTCTTCTTGCACTGTAATTTAGACGCATTTTCATATCAACACAATTGCTTCTGAAGGCTGTGCTTTGAATAAGTTGGAGAAGGGCCTGTTATTATGCTCAATTGCATAATATACGTCCATATGATTGGCATTTATTACTCAATCCGTCCTAAAAACACCACTCTACTAGTAAAAAATGGTATATGTATAATATACTAACCCTTATCCCAGGTTAACTATAGGGTTAGATATGTACCAGGGTCCCAGCCGTGTTTAAACTTGTAATTTCTCAACACAATGGATACGAATAATTGATCGCAGTTGTTCATTTTTTATTTTATTTGAAATTGTTTTGTAATTATATGTAACATGAGAAATGTTACTATGTATTGTTAGGAGCCTTAGACCTTAAGATCAAAGCAGTGTTGTACTATCTATGTAATTGCATCTGGTGTCACTTCTCGGTGAAAGCAAATGTGTTACAGGAAAAAAAAAAAGGTACAATAACTGTAGGCCTCTGCTGGAGGCTCCTGAATTATATTTACTCTCTCGTCTTAACGTGAATACAGGGTATATAGTATAAAGTATACTATACTAGGAGATGTCTGCACACCAATCTAAGCACAGTGAATTCTGCTCAGTGTTTGCTAAGCTATCAGTGTGGACATCTCCCTTGCACTTCGAGTTTACAAGGGTGAGAGCAGCCTGAGGGCCCGGCTCACTCAATCCTGGAGTCTGCCAGGCTTGTGTGATCATGCGTAGACATATTTATTAATGCTGCTTATGAAAGGCGTTGAAAATTTTTATTTTTCTCATTTTTTTTTTGTATTATTTATCCAGCATATTACCGTATTTATGAGATTTGAGAAGGAACTTGTACTTTTTGGGTATTTTCTTGTTCTAAAGGTTGTGTTTCCCTGTCACTGTAAAATAATACCTATTTAATTAGTATTTTAGAGAGATGTTAGTTTGTTTTCTTGTACTAATGGGTTATGTAACTAGTCCTACTGGAGCCATGGGAAGACCCATCCAACTGTTATTGTCTAGCCATCAATAGAGAGGCTTGCCAACGTGCTCTGGAGATCTCTTTGTTCCTCGTAGGTCATTTTTCTTTGCAAAAAAAAAAAAAAGTTGTCTGTTGAAAAAAATCCTGGAATAAACTTTGTGTTATAAAATCTGAGTGTTGTGTTAGTGTAACACACAGTGCAGCTCCCGGATCACTCACCAGTCAGCAGGCTTTAATTCCATATATGTTTGTATTCAGGAATGTCAATATTTGCTCTTAATTATTAAGCTGCTTGTATAGAATCAGTGCGGGTTGGGCAGTTTTTTTTTGTGTTCAAGGGACAAGTATACGAGGATCTACAGGACCATGTCTGCTGCTGAATGGGGGTAAACTTTATCCTCATTGCTTGTTTATTCCTCAGTACAGATAAACATACAGAGGGAGAATTGGGGGGGGGGGGGGGGGTCATTATAAATTTACTGGAGGTATAGAAATACTGAAAATATGTTTAAAGTGATATTTCCACGGTAACCGTATGGCGAAAGATATCGACCATAGTTCTGTATTTTTTTGACTTTATCAATTTGCGTTTTAATTGCCTTTTGGAGGTAAAGAAGTTGAATTCAAATGGGTATTACTAAAAACAGGGATTAAGGATGTCTAAGAATCGAAAAGGGTAAATACAGAGTCAATAATATTCCTCATCATTGATCGATTTAAATGACTGGATTAAGAAAGAGCGTTGAGATAAAATTAATGGTCATAAATAAAAACTATGAAGAAGAGACATATAATAGTATAGAAACGTGATAAATGGACGAGGAAGGAGGGAAAGTGAGAATCAGCGAGTAAGGTATCTTAGTTAACCCAGAAAGGACAGCTATAAAGAGGTGGGGGTTAATAGTGAGAGGAGGGGGTGAAAAAGAGGGAGTTCTGGGCTGTAAAACGAGATGCTTCGCTTTCCTCACTAGCAATTTTTTCATTTTTGTTGGACCCAATATACAGATATATGAGCGCTAGAAATAACTTAATCCGAGACAATGGATCACAGTATACTCATCATTTAATTAGGGTCATTAGGAAATTTGACATATAAACTCACAATTCTTAAAAAAAACATCATGCTTGCCACAAAATAGTATCTCTGTGGTACACAAATGTCATGAAATTCTGTCGTGTGCTGACCGTAGACCTCATTAACTCTGTGTCAATTGCAATCCTCAAGCAGTACAGACACGCCGCAGTGTCTATCATGAAATCACATTTTTTTAGCTCTTGACTATTATAAGGTGACATTAGAAAAATCAGATTGGTTCACAATAACTATAAAGCAGGCAATGCATAGGTGCAGGGTGTACAATAGAATGGACGCCATCTTTCTCTGCTCGGAAAATGGCGATTTGTTGAGGAAGAAAGAAAACAGATGGAAGGGTTCAGCAGTCTTTTTGACAAAATCTTCCAGCTGCACAAGTATTAGAGTTACCTGATCCTCATTTATCAAAGAATACACGTACAGACACTGGTAGAGGAAGATATAAAAAAATAATACATTCCTAATACTGTATTCAGCTTGGGGATAATCAAGCAACTGAGACATATACAAACATCTGTATATATATATATATATATATATATATATATATATATATATAGAGAGAGAGAGAGAGAGAGAGAGAGAGAGAGAGAGAGAGAGAGAGAGAGAGAGAGAGAGAGAGAGTTACATCACATAGGTTAAGCATCTGTATTTAAATATGCATATAAATACATGAAAGAGAAAGCGTCACATGCTTGCCAATGTAGCTATTTAAATGTAGCTATTTGTATATATTTGTACATTTGTACACATCTGTACAGACTGGAATTTAAATAATTGACTCTGTCTTTTCAGGATAGCTTATGGTACCAGTAGTCAATACCTTTAGAGCTATTCTTACATACACATTTTCTTACCTCACAGTTTTAAGTAACAGCAAACGGAATAATTATGCAGACAGCCTCCCCCACCCCCCAAAAAGGAAAGTAAAGGTCCTTTATTTTCAGCTGTGTCCTATTGAAGAATAAAATCCAGCAAGTCTGGCTCCAGTCTCCACATTAAAATAATAACACAGGTCTTTTTTTTTCCATTCGTTGCTCTAAATGGAGAAAGGGAAAATATGGTTAAGAATCGTTCCATAAAATCATCACTGCAACAAAAACCTTGCAGGAATGGAGATATATTTATCTATGGCAGTTTGTATAAGAGTCTCCTGGTCACACTTGTGTCCCTCTTGTTGTCACTACATCGCCCTTACTGAGATCTGCTAGGATTGTCCCTGCCATCCACCCACCACCCACACAGATTTTTTAAGTAACAAAAGTTTCCATGCTAGGAGCAGGGCCAGCTCATCACCAAGCTGCTCACCGCCCCATATACTTAGACTTAGCTGAGATGTTTCAATCCACTGCTTGTTTTTCTCTCTCCCAGTTTCCTGATGTTAAAATTGCGTTTGTTCTCTAAGTCCTCGGGATGTTTCCCATGTCCGTAGCAATAAAGGGAGAAATTCTTAGCTGACACTGCCCCTCCACTTCAGAGATTGATCACTCTTGTCCTGTAAAGCGGCTCAGGAATCCCTGTTACTCGCCAGCCTCTCCTTTAGGATTTATTCCTGATACTCACTAAGTGGTTCTCACTTGTCCTGGAAAGCACAGAAGTCTTGTGCAACCTTTCCCTCAAATGACCCAAAGCTTTGCATAAACTTCAGCATTTTATATCAGCACAGCACTAAATATGCTCTCATTTGAGTTGTCCCTTGAACCTGCTTATATTGGGGACAGTTTGCCTCTCTCTGGCCCCCCAATTGAGTACTTTTCTTTGGCCGGAGTCTTTGCTCAGTATTCTTCTGTGAATATCTCCATACTCGCCTCTCAATGCTATATACATTGCCAAATAATACATGAAGAACACACACCGCAGTTTTGGGAACCCCCCACACATTTATAGGATTTAATTCGCAGTGATAATGCACTCTTTTTTAGCAGGCCTCCCATTCTATTGGTCAGCTACAGTCATGTGACCAGGAATTGGCTGTATGTCGCCCAGTCTCCAGTTTAATACAGCAGGGTCCCCATACTCCTGATTTATGCGCAATATACAATAATAGGGCCTCGGAATTATTGGGACCCTAATATTTCCTCTCCCACCCCTAGGCTGGCCCAGGGAAGCCATGAATTTTGAATTTGAGAGGGAGATCGGGTTTATAAACAGCCAGCCTTCGCTAGCAGAGTGCCTGACGTCCTTCCCTGCTGTCCTGGAGACATTTCAAACTTCATCAATCAAGGACTCGACATTAATTCCTCCTCCTTTTGAACAAACCATCCCTAGCTTGAATCCGGGCTCCGGCAGCCAGCCGAGGTCCAGGAGCCAAAAACGGACAGACAATGGCCTGGTCCAAAAGCCTATGCTTCAGCCTGGCCATTTGGCTACTGAATTCCCCTGGATGAAAGAAAAGAAAGCAGGCAAGAAAAGCAACCAAGGATCGCCTGCAGCCCCCCTGTCAACGCCAGAGTCTGCAGGAGATTCGCCAGCAGGTCTGTCTTAGGGAGAGTGGGATATTATTATTCATTCATATTATTATTGATAATAGTGTTATCATTCCAAGAGCACTGAACGCCACAATAAGAACACCACTGTGTCAGTGCATTGGCCCCAATATGTAGTGTTCCTGGGTAATGCTGCTGTAAGGGCTGAGACCTAGATTTGGGGTATTTTGTGCATAGATCTCCAGGAAAGGATATAAGGACTGTGGGTGTTTATATTTCCTGCAACGAGTTCCTCTGATTTAATAATAAAAGTCAGATCAATGTAACACCTACACCTATAAGTATTTATGACAACTGTAATAAATGTCGAACTATATTTTGTATTACACAACTAGCTGACGAATCTTAACCCTCTTGCTGCCAGTGAGACCAACATAACATTGTAATATGAATGCTTTGCTGTTCTCCAGCGGCATAATGGTTAATTGGTTAGCCAGGAACTGTTGTGTGACTAGATGTATAACCTAAGTGGTTATTTTTCCAGAACCGCCCGTGATCCAGGACTCTAACAGCGGCTCCCGGAGGCTGAGGACAGCCTACACTAACACCCAGCTGCTGGAGCTAGAGAAGGAATTTCACTTCAATAAGTATCTGTGCAGACCGCGGCGGGTGGAGATAGCGGCTCTGTTGGATCTCACAGAGAGACAGGTCAAGGTCTGGTTCCAGAACCGGCGGATGAAGCACAAGAGACAGACACAACATAAAGACCAAACGGATGGAGATCTGACTTTCTCTAATTTAGAAGATTGCGATCCCACAGATGAGGGAGATGAGAGTCCACCATACCAGCAAGGATTAGACAGCAACGACTCCTTAAGGGAAACAGACCCTTACACGTCTGAGACCCCCAAACTGGCCATCAGTCAGCAACTTTCTTCCGGCAAGGAATCTAGCTCCAGGAGCCCACTCTATCCAACACCCACCAGTGAGGCTGACCCCAGGACAGAGGTGGGTAGCATGGACAATGTCCTCTCAGAAAGCCAGGACAACTCCTTATTGTCAGAGCTGACTTTATTCTCGTCAGACTCCTGCCTACACATTTCAGATGGATCCCTCCATAGCCCTGTCCATTTCTCACAAGAAGATATTGACTTTCTCACTAGCACACTTTGCAGCAAAGATCTGCACAACTTAGATTTTTAAACTCTGAACTTAATATTATTAATATTATTATTATTATTATTGTTATTATTTATTAATTATTATTATCAAGTGCCAACAGAAATGCGACAACATCATTTATATTTATTTAAGGTATATTTATTTGACGGAAATCGAACATCGCATTTTTTTTCCATTGATGATTTGTAAAATATATCAGGATTTGAAAAAAAAAAAAAAATAACAAATGGATTTGTAAATTACTTTAGTGACGTCTCAGGTATCCAAACGTTGGTTTAGATTTGTTAGGCAGACATTTTACGTTTTACAGTATTTATTTAAAGTTTATTAGCAATTTGATAATTATTTATTGGACTTTATTTTCATAGATTAAATGTCTTTATAATATCATGTGTGCAAAGTTTTATCATGTTAATAAAAAAATGCAATTATTCTATTTTATTTTGTTTGTTTGTTGAAAAGTAGCCAAAGCTTCTTCGCTAACACCAATTTGTGATTTTCTTTGAAAGAAAGCTGATCTGAGAGACAGGCACTATTTATCTGGATGTAATGAGCGAAATAATGACATATTTTGGATTTGAAAATATAGTAAAATCTAAAAGTTTGATACTAAAAAAAAATCATATACTAAAAAGAAGTTTTTTTATTTTATGCTAACTTTATCTCAGTTAAAAGGATATTTTCTATTTTCGTAGCCAGATATGTTTATATAATTCAATCATATTTGGAATTCGCTATACAATAGTCGCGCTGCTAAATATTTGTTTAAAGTGTTAAACGTATTTACCATATTAATGTTGGTGAAATAAACATATATATTTAATAGGGTGACATGAAGGGTTTCCTACAGAATTTATTATGATAGTATGAGTGCATCTATTGCAGATCTATGGCTCATAAAGATACATTAATACATATCAGGTATTTCTATATTGGCTATGAGGCTGATGTGAATTAACATTACAAGACAGAGCAGAAGAAATAGACGAGTTCCCTCAAAATGGCGCTGCCAGAAGAGGCCAGACAATAAGATCTACCATGCACACACCCACACACATATACACAGACAGGGTCACACAAAACAGCCCTGATTTATAAGTCTTAGTCTAAATTAACCAGCTAGAAAACAAAAAAAATCCACTTTTTTGTAATCAAATCGAAGCCTAGCCAAATATAACTATGCTGATAGCAAGAGATGTGTGTGTTTGTGTGTGTGTGTGTGTGTGTGTGTGTGGGGGGGGGGGGGGGCATTGATATGAGAGGGGGAGATGCACCAGTATTTTCAGGGTCCAGTTTAGTCAATCCGGGCTGCATTGTAAACCTCTATCTACACAACATCTGTGCATAAAATATTAATAGTCTGCAAATAACCCCCTGAGATGCATTTTATCACACAGATATGCACGTCTCGTGTAAAATGTTTGTATTATAGAGGAATTGGGGCTTTCGTGTCTGTTCAGATCTCACATAAATTGTATTGATGTATTTAACTCCAGAGAACATATATCATGGCCCTCAGCTGGTTACATTACAAGGCCTGGATTGTACAGCCGCACAGCAGTGCATTGTAACTTGGCTAGCTGCTAATGATTAGCATTATTAGCGTTGGACATGTTTGTGTATGTATATATATATATATATATATATATATATATATATATATATAGTCCTGCCTGCCTACACTTTCAAATTACGCTTTTTATAGTAACATAATAACTGGTTGCTGCCTTCCACAGTACTAACTGAACAACAGTATTGTTTTTCCTTATGATAATAGCTAAGTAAACAGATAGTACTGTATTGATTAACTTAAGTTTATTGGGTGAACTTGAGATTATGAGGTGTAACTAAAATGAAATTAAATAGTATTTGGGAGACAATGTTTAAGGCCGAAGTGCGGAGCTCCATTCACCCAGTTTGGGGAGATAATGGTGTAGGTGGGGGGACAGCTGTGAAAAGCGTTCTGTGTGCAGGGGAGGACTAGTGATGTGTTAGGGATGAAAGAAGAAATGAGGGGAGATAAGGGATAAATGGCGTGGGAAGTAACTGATAGTGGGGCAGGCCTTGGTTAAAGGCCCAGGAAAAAAAAGGAGAGTTTGGGGAATAATTGGAAGTAGCTGCGATGGAGAGGTCTCTGGGGTGGGGAAAGAAGGTTACACAGATTCTGAGGCTCAGAGTTGGAATTTAAGTACGTGAAGAAATAATGTGTCTCGAAAAGTAGCTTAAATAGAAGGGGCTATGGGGAGGACTAGGGGGGAGGACAGATGAAACAAGGAGCTATAGGATTGTAGTAAATGGATGAAACAAACGTGTGACCTGAATTCTTGTGTGAGACAATAGATTCGGACATGCAAATATACTTGTGGTAACGCAGGTAGTAAGTAAAGTTAGAGGTACAGTTATATATGTATATATGAATATACATGGAGGTTGGTTATACAGCCCCCCGTCCTAGCTCACACTAGTCACACTAGTCCACCCACATAGCCCCATCTTTATATTTCCTTTGCTTGTTCTCTGCTTAAACCAGGACTTGTTGGGGGATGGCGAGCCAGAGAGAGCTTGTCCTAATGATGAATCGGTCCGGCTGGGATTGCATAGGAAGAAGGGAGGGAAGGGGGGTGGAGGTCTTCTAATGCTCAGACATGGGGTGCTACAGACGGGAGGCGATGTGAGGTAAACCTATATATTCCAGACGTAAGTACTGGCATTTTATCGATACAAACGTTTAACAATGCCCTGTCCAGGCCATAATGACTTTTTAAAGTTCCTGGCAGGCACGATGTCATCCAACGATCAATTCCCCTCCCACACAGTGGACTTATGGGCGACCTCTTATTGACTGTACCCGGACTTACCGTGCGAGGTGGGGGCGCCCAGTCCCAGGTGAGCCCCTTCCCTGTATGCAGAGCAGGTGATGTGAGCACCTCTCCCCTCTGCTATCAGCTCGGCATGTGCAGTAACACCCTTCATTTAAATTCTGTGTTATACTAGAAATCTGACACTAGTTTGTCATACAATACAATTTGCTTCCTGACTTTCATATCCACTACACATATTCATATATATATATATATATATATATATATATATATATATATATATATATATATATATATATATATATATATAAACATTAAATACTGCCACACTTACTGTGGTGAGCTCCCAGTATCCATTTGATTTATGTTTATATGAAGTGGTTGTTTAACATTTTCACAGAACTACTTTTACTGGAGAGACAAAACAGAAAGTAAGTAAATGGAAATAGATTTTAATAACAAGATGTCAAAATAAAACCTCAGAAAGCAATAAACACCATAGGCTATGTTATAGTTTCAGTAGCACAAATAAACTCAGAGGAACGTCACAAAATCCAGTGTTTGCCTTTCTCATTTCACACATAAAATATAATAGTGGAGCAAGGACCCAAACTTCAGTGTATGATCCAGACGTAGTACGGTAGGAAGTGCTGTGATAGAAATGTAAAGGAGAATTATTACTATCACATAGAACATCTTTAAATCAGGTCCAACTTTCAAGCAAAATGTTTGTCGTCCATGTTTCTATTCTATGTCCATTTGTTGCAATGTGATTCTGTGGGTCTTTATCTCTTATAAGGGGTACTATAACATTGGGAGGCATTTCTATATGGGAACAATAATTTTAACTTTAGAGATAAATGCTGTGGTGTATCGAAATATAATAACACTGCCCTGCCCAAGATGGAAACTAGATAATCAATATATTCATGTATTTCAGTGTGTTATATGCAGTATAAGTCAAGTACTCTTACTCAGTATTAGGTTATCACTAGGGGATAAACCACTAATTCAGACAATAGCAGCAATGACATTTTGTTCTATTGAGTCCCTATAAATATACTATGCCCCAAATTCTTCTACCTTAGCCCCACCAGCTCAGTTTCTCTAATATATGACACATATGCCTAGGGACTTGGCAAAGACGATTTTTTTTATTCAGACAGCTATAGATATTTGTTATGCTCATTTTCTGTAAATATTAGTTGGCCCATGTCATTTGTTCCTTTTTTAGACAATCTATGAGGATCTGGAAAAGTATCATAACTACATGGCATTTGTAGCATGACCTGCAGCATCATCCCCACAAAATACATTGCTGGATATAAATGGGACTATCTACCTGAAATAACATGGACAAGTGGCACCATAATATATGCCATTAATAGCCTATGCACCACTAGGGATCACTTGTGTTGTGGGTACGGTGAGGAAAGCAAGAAACTGTGACACTAAAAGGGTCTAGAAGTATCATCCTATGGAGCCATGAAGAAACTAAAAGCAACGAGTCTGGACAGGCCATTCTGAGGTATACAGATGTGCTGACAACACCAATTACCGGTGACAGCATTAATTCCCACAGCTGGGACGCACTGCTTATTCCAGGGGACAACCATCAGAGTGGAGCTGGACACGAATAAGGAAAATGAAAATGAGAACTCATTCTAGGATGCAAAGCAAAGCGAAGGGCAAGATGCACAAATTCAAAACAAGAATACAAGATGGCGATGGCTGGGGCTGAATTCAGGGGGCAGAAGAGCGTCTCGATTAGTTCAAAACAAGTCATTTAACTCTGGAGCATAATAAGGATAAGGATGTGTGCACACTTATAGTAATATATAAGATACAGTAATTACTAAATGAAAGCAGCAATGACACAATTATGTAGGTGTCTGTGTCAATTGTGAATGCAGTGAGCATATTACAACAGTTTTGTCAATGAGTATGAGCAATGTACATATCATTTTACCAGTTGTTTTACCAGATAAGACTGGTGCATAAACTGCATAAGATATATAGTTTACCAAGTTAGGGAAAGCCATGTATAGAACAACACATAATATGTATGTCTAAATAAGCGAAAAACTACGTTATTTAAAAGCAGAGACTAAAGTCCTAGTAACCTTTTAGAATATGTAAATGTCAACAGACATTGAGGTCACTAGAAATGAATGTATGCAGCTCAATTAGTATAGTATAGGAGCCTATATAAGTTAACAGGTGATTTGTAATCATTAATGTGGTTTTAGACACAATGGACTTTCCCATGGCTATGGTGCTAAACCTACATCAAACACACGTGGATGGCCAAACTGGATACATTACACAAACGGCCACCCAAAGATACACAATCAAATGCAGCCAGCAGGAAACTGGTTTAACGTCTAGGCAAATAAATATCATCTGATCTGATTGGATTTTAATTATACCAATAATCATTGTGGCCCACACATGCAGTCATTTTGGGCCAATTTGGTGTAAAGATATTACATTGACCATAAAAAATGCTATGTATGGGCACAGCCTAGTTGCCCATCCTTGTTGTGATGAAGCCTGAAGGATTTGGATGTTCAACACCACAGCCAAACATCAGGATCACATGGGGGCCAATGTGCATACACACTGCAAGATGGAAGTCATTGTCTGACAAGATAAGTTGCCAGTTCTGAGTAACATCTAATCAAATCCAATCAGATGTTTAGTTGGATTGTTAATCATTTTTAGCCACTTTGGTATAAAATAAAACATTTGGCCATTCAAATAGCCATGTGAATTAGCAGCTTTAAAATGTAAAAGACAGGCAACATTGTAAACATGTTGAAGTAACAAATGATTATTAGAAGATAGAAGATCATATAAGAGATCATCATAAATGACACTGAACAGAGTACTGACATACTTAATGCATAGATATGTACAGAGAGCGGATGCAGATTCTCTGACCACAATGCAGTTAGACACAAACATGTCTGCATAGGACAAATCTCATTATTAATAATGATAATTACTGAAATTTGTCAATCTGGTCGATACCAGATAACATCCCACTTTTCGGTTTGGTGGGTATTACTAACAAGATTGGGTAATGTAGTGATGAAAATTAGCAGACATCCAGACAAATATTCTTATGGTAAAATCATAAATACATAAGGACACAGATGGAATCATTCATGACCGTTGTATAATGGTACAAAATGTGTGCATCAATCAGTCATCAACTAGCTTTTACCCGGCTAGTGCAGATTAGACAATGGAAGTGTCTGAGCAGATACATTTACACCATCTAGTGCTACTTTTACATTTAAATGCAATGTTAGTAAATGAGCCCTACTGGCCGCCCACCAATGTATGAAGGGGATGTGGGGCTAAACATAGACTTCTCAAATATTCTTTTGTGGTATATAATAATTTAAATGTTATAGATAAGGAGAAAAGCAGGACATGTGTAATATATTACTTATGCCTCATTTATTTATTTTTAAAAACAAATTTTTATTAACGGTCAAGAATGTAAAACAGCAGGAATAAGTCCTTAATCCTTGTTTATCTAACTTTAAAGCCCTGCCTTCATCCACGTGGGAATGTCCCTTAGCAAAGCATAGGAATAAACCAAATCCAATGCAGCAAATGCTCATCAGTCTACACGTGTTTTTAAGAAAACACATAATGGATTTTGTGCAGATTTTTGCCGTTATTGATCTTAAAAACCTGATACACTTGCCATCCATTTTTGCTTAGGAATTAATAATTTCTATGCTGGGCTGAAAGCCAGATAAAAGACTGTTTGCCTTAACAGGGCCATAATTCTGTGTGAGTCAGACACAATGGGCCTAATTCGTGAAGGAAAGTTAAGCAAAAAATTAAGTAAGTTTTCTTACTCAAGTTTTCTGGACAAAACCATGTTACAATGCAAGAGGTGCAAATTAGTTTATTATTTTGCACATAAGGAAAATACTGGCTGTTTTTTCATGTACCACACAAATACGTGCTAGAGATATTTTTACACTGAAATTAAAGCTGATCTTTGACATACTGTATCCTAACTATAAATCTGTCCCTATATTTTAAATTTACCCCCCCTCTTCTAATGCAACATGGTTTTGCCAAGGTGCAAATTTGCTCCTTGGCAAATACACTTAAGTGTATGAGTCACAGCGACCCTGTAAAGCTGATAAATAAATAACTAAATTAATAAATGATTGTAAACATTTTTTTAAACAATTGGGCTTCTACCCCCTAAAAAGCGCTATAGTTGGTTAAGCTGTTTGGGGGTGGGTGCACATTGTTTTTTTAAAACTTATTTTTTTTTTTTACTTCTATTTTTTAATACAGCAAGGTCTGTTGAACCAGAAGAAAGCACCAGCGAAAGAAACATCTCTTTGAGACCTATCTGTGGCTGCTTTCAACTCAGCATAGCATGTCAAGTGCATGAACACGCCTTTATGTTGCTAGGTTTGCCCAATACCTCCCCTGTTCCACCTCTCTAAGCGCAGAGAGGTGCAAGGGGGAGATCCGACTGGGTCAAAGTGCAAACTGAGACGGATCCTTAGTTAGAAGTGCTGCTCTGATGAGTTGGACTTGCGCCCAACCCTACATCAGGCTCTTGTGTAGAAATGCACTGTGGAGATTGGTGGATTCATACATGGAGGAGAGTCAGTGATGTGATATTAACAAAGGACTGCACTGTGTGAGATCCCATCAGGACAAAATCTTAAGGATGTGAGAGGAGCTTTAGTTGTCCCTAGTGGAGTGGAGAGGTATTACTTTAATTTTTAACAAACATTGGAATATCAGGGTAACTCTGAACAATATATTTACCTACATGGTTCATGTCTGAAAATATAAATCTAGGGATTTAGTGGTCCTTTAATTATTGTAATTGAAAGACCCACCACCAAACCTAGGTATAAGACAAGTAGTTCAGCTGCAGAATGTCTCCTGCACAACAACAGTGATATTGGCTACTGGGGCAACCCATCCCCTCTGATTTTGAAGGTAAGTTGAACAAAGCAGCTGGCGAAAATAAAATATGACTAAAGGTATGTACAGTGTACATGGCCCAAAATTGCATTATCAATTGGTAGTGACATATGTTTCTGAAAAACTGGTGTTTTTTTTGAAACTGGAGAACCCCTTTAAAATATGGTTTATTTTCACTTGCCATCAATAGAGTATACATTAATTATTTCAAAATTATCTCAGTATAATGTTCAGTTAAGGGGGAGGATGGTTAATGCTCGTCTGCTCAGAATCACGGCTTTTGTTCAGCCCATTAGAGTCACAACATTCTTCCCTTTAGGTGCTGCAAAACAGTTATACAACAATAATACATACTGATGGTAACTAATAGTCATACCAGATAAATTAAATATAAAAAAGGCCATCCACGTGTACTGTGTATAACACTATAACCTACTAAATTATTGTTATTAATGTTAAATTAATATCTGCAGTAGGCTAGTGTTGACTGTCACACCAGCAAATGTATTCAGTCAGGAATAATAATAATAATAATAATAATAAGAGGCTGATGTTGAGTAATTTTTATTATTACATTTTATTTATAAAGTGCCTCATAAGGATCACAGTGCTGTATACGACATGTACATTAGTCCACAATAAACAGATAACAATGATCCATAACAAGTTTCATAATACAGGAAAAACAAAATAATAGAAAGACCAGACACTCTGCTTAAACAACAATACACAGATTACATGGTAATGCAGATCAAGGGCGGACCTAGACTTTATGTTTAGGGGGGGGGGCGATTTTGCATAATCATGCCCCTCCTTTACTCTGATTGGCTGTCCCGCGTTTAGCCTCGCCTTCTGCTCGTGATTGTCCCCGCCCCTCCCGTTTTGATCGGCGACTGGGACCACTCTAATTGGCTGGCCCGTGTTTAGCCCCAAATTCTGCTCGCGATTAGCCCCGCCCCCTCCTGTTTTGATCGGCAGCTGCAACCTTTTTTTAAAGGTAGGCTTTCTGCTGCTAGGGGGGGTGAATGCCCCGATCGCCCTTCACCTAGATCCGCCACTGATGCAGATCAGATTATTTACAGGCCAGTGAGTGAGAGTGATGGCAATGTCCAACGTGAAGTAGGCCTGAGCTCAACAAAACAGGGCTAGGGGAGCAGACCTAGGGTTATATTTACTAAACTGCGGGTTTGAAAAAGTGGAGATGCTGCCTATAGCAACCAATCAGATTCTAGCTGTCATTATCTAGAATGCACTAAATAAATGAAAGCTAGAATCTGATTGGTTGCTATAGGCAACATCTCCACTTTTCCAAATCCGCAGTTTAGTAAATCTAGCCCCTAGAGGTACAGAGGGTGATGGAATAGTAGAAGGAGAACACAAGGAAAGAGGGCTCCGCTCGTAAGAGCTTATATCGCAATGTGAAGGAGCGGACACAAATAGGGAGGTACAGAGTGGAGGCAGTAGAGGTAATAGCCGTGACAAAGGAATTAGGAGGAAGGCTGATAGACTTTAGCAAAGAAATTATGTTTTAAGGATACGCTTAAAGCCTTGGAGAGTAGAAGCTAACCTGATAGAGCATGGGAGATTGCTCCACAGCTGCGGAGCAGCCTGGGAGTTGCATGAGTGGGAAGAGGTAGCCTGTGTGCTAGTGAGGTAGTGGCCATTGGCAAAGTGGATGGGGCAGCAAAGAATGTGGGTCGAGATAAGGCTGGAGATGTAGGTGGAGAGGATTGGTTGAGAGCTTTATAGGTAAGGGTGAGAAGTTTCAATTTAATTTTGTAGGCTAAATGGAGCCAATGTATCGACTGGCAGTGAGGGACAGCTTAGATAGAGCGGCCTGAGGGACAGCTGAGATAGAGCGACTGGAGAGAAAAATAAGGCGGGCAGCAGCGTTGAGGATAGAGTTAAGAGGGGCAAGGCCAGAAAGAAGGAGGTTACAGCAACAAAGGCAAGAGATTACAAGAGAGTGAATCATAGTTTTGGTGGCTTCTATTGTGAGAAAGGACTGGATCTCGCATATATTCCAGTGGTGGAGGTGGCAGGATTTGGAGAAGGAAGAAGAAAGCACTGGGGCATGCAAGATGAAATGGATGAGAGACAGCAGGACATATGAGGCATAAGAGAAAGGCAGTGGTAAGGAGAAGAAATATTGATTTGGATGTGATACTAGAGGTCAAAGGAGCTGATGAGGTCACCAATGGAGGAGGAAGCAGGAGAAGAGCAGGGGTCCAAGAACGGATTCTTAGAGAGGGAGAGTGACTGATAGGAGAATAGTTGGAGAGAGGGAAAGGTGAGGGAGGAGCAGTGAGTCAGAGCTGAGGCAGGGGAGAGGGATAGGGAGGACAAAGAGACAGGAGAGGAGGGTGGGAGGAGAGGGGAGAACATAGTAAAGTTGGACAGGGGAAGCAGAGGAATAGAGAGAGTGGACAGAAGGAAGAGAGGTGCAAAGCATGATAAGGCTAGAGCTAAGCATGAGATAGACAATAGAAAGTATGACAGAAAGAAGGACAAGGAGAGGTTAGCAGTCAAGTGATGGCGAATAAAGGATAAAGTGAGCGAAGGGAGAGAAAAGTGTAGGAAAAGAGATAAGAGGATCAGCAAGGTACTGGAAAGTAGTTAGAACAGTAGTGAGGATGGATCGGTAAAATGTAGTTATACTTAACAGCGACATATGCCTGCAGGGGGCCTATATAAGATTAGGCACAAGAAGGTGCCGAAAGGGCGGCTGTGTATCATCGTTGGACTAAGGGGAGCTGGAGAGCCAGTTAGAGAGTCAGGGTAATTGGAATAGCAAGTGTGGTACTGTGTGCGCTTGTGCAAAGTAAATAAGCGTGCACCAAAAACGCAATTTGCCTTCAACTGAACATGAACCTCCTAAATGTACAAGCAAGACGATAAAAATAAATCTACAAACTGGAAAATATACAAACACAATAATTAAAGTGTCCCTGAGTATTTGATAACATAAACAACCCCGCCACTTGAATTTGTTTATGAAAATAGATAGGATACATTTATAAAAAAATATATATTTGCTGTAGGAATTTTACCTAGTCCCAGACCCGCAGTTTAGAGCAGTTCCATCGTTTCCCTTTGCTTTACTGAGATGTGAAGATCAGCTCATAAGCATATTATTGGGGTTAAGGAATGACGTCATCAGAAACAGGACTAACAAGATGACACAATGCAGGCAAAGAGGTGGCAAACACAAGCCTGAGTTTACCTAAAGCCTGCCCAGACAGATGGCATAACACTGTGCCCCCATACACATCCCCGTGTGCTAGGCACAATTAACAAGATACAATTATTCAGGTTATAGTTACAAAAAAAGAGACTGTCCCAGGTCTACTATGTGACAAGGAAGAACTGTCAGCTGTGAGAGATAGCATTACAGTAGTCCAGAGAAACAGATTACAAAGATGCAATTATAATCTCACTGCCATTGCCTGTTAGTCAATTGGTTATTAAGCTGATAATGAATAAAATAACTGCACTAATAAAAACATGGCACCATTTTTCCCTTTGGCCTCAGGCAGCAGAATGATTTTGAATGCAAATATTGCACACAGAGCTTTCCAAGGTGAATGCTAGCAAAAGATAGTGTAGCTTTCTGCACAAAGAAGGATGGAGACAGGAATCAGGACAAATTTAGAATCACCCTTGAGCCCTCTGTGGGTTTTCAACAAAAAATAACTTTCTTTATTTTTCAAACTCTGTTTTTTATTTTCAGTTTTAGGGGGAAGAATGTTTGTGGGGTACGGAAAGCATGATGCAGGGAAAAGAGATATGAGCACAGTAAACAGTGGCATTGTGCCCCCAACAAAAAAACACATTTTGTTCACTTTTTGGACTTTCAAGTGCTCATGTTAAGTTGAACGCAAATTGCGTTTCAGGCGTATAATATGCTTTTTTTTACATCTGGCTAAATTGGACAATGAAGATGGTATCATATCAATAATTTCAATCTTTCACTGAACAAGATAGGGTGAAAATGGAAATTGGAAGGAACTACAAGTAATACCACATTACATGGATTACATGGATGTATGAAAATAAGTGTCATATTGTGAATTTTGTACAAGGAAAGCCTTAGCCAAAAAAACTCTAAATTCCAAAATTTGAAGCAAATGGTTTATATAACAAAAAATGAATAAATAACACACAATGGATACTCTTTAACTCAGATCCAGTTGTCCCATGCTAAAATGGCAAATAAAATAGTAAAAAAAATATCATATGAAGCCACAAAACAATGGGGATGCAATATTAGGGGTTAGCACCTAAAGTTATATACAAAGATACATTCTGCATTGCTAGTATCCCAGGATGGCATCACTCACCGCGTGAATGGTGCCCAGTCCTGCCGGAGGCTCCTCTGCGCAGCTACATGCTCTTCCCCTCCTCAGGCCAGTCACATCACTATGTGTATGCGCAGATGTTTTGTCGCACAGGCACAGTAAAGTCAACTGTGAAGTCTATTGAGCCTGTGCCTTTTTCAGCCAAGGAAGAGAACAAAACAGGAGTTTTGTTGTCAAGAGGGGCAGGTAAGTATTGTTAAATAACAGCGGTACAACTTTCTGTGCTATCAGCGATGATACAGATCATTGAGTACTAATGCTCACGGCTCAGCAATGATGAATAAACCCCTATTTATGTGATTACACCCCAATATCATATTATGAAACTGATTCATGTTCCAGCGTAAGTCCCTTTGCCTGCCTTATCTTGCGTGAAATAGTTCTGCGCATGCTCAGAAAAGGACCTTACGCCAATGAACACAATTGTATCCAATTGCATGTCTGAATGCAAATGACACGACTGCCCTATGATTTGGAGAGATGGGAAGTGGTGGACTAACGTAGGTAATGTAGAGTAAGTGCGTACCTAAGGCATTTCTGATGCCGATGCAGCCGATTCAAGTCCTGAGTTTCTCGAAAGTACTTTTTTTATTATTATTGTTTAGTAATTTTCATTAATGATTACAGTATTATGAGTTGTAAATTTATTTTATAGAATATTTTTTTTGCATGCATTCTGCTGGGATTCTATATTGCAAATATGCATGTGTGGACCCTGCACTGTGTTCTGTCTGTTAGCATACAGCGAGCAACGGTTAGGCAGAGCGTACTTACACCCAGATTAAAATTGAAACATATCTTGAGATCAACTTTTGTGATACCTTTGGGATGGTGAAATACAATTATGGTACATGGATTGTTACTAAATATTTAAATGGGGATTGGGAGATAACTGCAACCACTAAACACTATTAGTGGGGTACTGATAGGAAAAATTCTAATAATGACCAATATATATGCAAAAGTTCCCCTAATATTCATCAAGAAGCCCGCTGACTTGTTATCACCCAAGACTACGGCTTCAGCTTTACTCCTCACATCCAGTCTCTCGTCCAGTCTTGTTACCTCCACATCCAAAAATTTGCTAGAATATGCACTTTACACTACACAATATGCTCCTTACACTAGATGCAACCAAAATTGTTATCCATTCTCTCATCATCTCCCTACTTGCTTACTGCAACCTCGTCCTATCTGGCATTCCCCTTTACTTGCTTCAATCAGTCCTAAATTCTGTTACAAGACTGATCGTCCTCTCTCACCACTCCATGTCCACCACATCTCTCTGACAATCCCTATTCTGACTCCCCAAATACTCCAGAATCCAAATAAAATTACTAACACTTACCTACAAAGCTCTCAACAACTTCACCCTTTAAAAGACGCCAAACCAGATCTCGAAACACTTCACTCATGTCCTCTCAAATCTGACTCTGACCTGCACCTTGCTTTCCCTCTGATATCCAACGCTCACTCCTGCCTGTAAGATTTCTCCCATGTCACTACTCTTCTCCCATGCCAGTTGAATTTCCTACCATGCCTGATGAGACTCTCCCCCAGCATTCTAATATTTAAATGCTCTCTCTAAAAAATCACACCCCTTTATGAGAGCCTACACTACTCCCACTACTACTTGCACTGGTTCACCCTCACTACTATCAACACAACCCTGTCTCAGTGCTGTCTGTCCCCACTAGATTGTAAGCTCTAAGAAACAGTGCCTTCCCTACTCTTAGTTTTCATGTCTGTATTTAATTTGTTTATATTTTATGTACCTGTATTATGTATGCTCTGTTTTTCCAACTGTCCAATGCTGCTAAACAATGTGGCACATTAAAAATCGATGTCACTAATAATAATATAACTGGAGATAAAGCTGAAATTTTTCATTTTAAGTTAAGTTTACTTCCTCTACCCAGAATAGCTTTTTGGTGAGGATCCTTCCCCAGGATCCCCTATTCGTTGCTTAAATCATTGCAGCCATCAAATCAGCAAGAAGCTCTCACTTGTAGTCAGTGTGTAGGATCCCTGTCTCCAAAGATGATTGCAGAAGGTGACCAGCAGAGGTCTCCACTAATCATAGGTACCTGCAGAATGAGTAAAGACTGGGGTTGCAAGGAAGGGGACCCCTGCTGGAGTTCTAGAGTGAGGGTAGGTCAAAAAACCTTAGGGCTATATTTACTAAACTGAGGGTTTGAAAACATGGGGATGTTGCCTATAGCAACCAATCAGATTCTAGCTGTCATTTTGTAGAAAGTACTAAATAAATGAAAGCTAGAATCTGATTGGTTGCTATAGGCAACATCCCCACTTTTTGAAACCCACAGCTTAGTAAATCTAGCCCTTAGTCTTAGAAACCTTAACAACTTGTGTTACATTTTATTCAGGCAGCTAAGAGCATGGTATCGACTTATTGGAAAAAACCCTGACCACCACCCATGATTGCTGTTACGAATAGAATATGGTTTATTACAGAAGAAATCACTCATTTTCTATATTAAATATTATTTATTTAATAATAATAATAATAATAATAATAAATCTATTACCATTATTTCTTTGTTAGGATTCTGCTATTTTTTAAAATACACATTAAACTCCCTCTTATCCCTTTTACCCCCTTAAATGGATGTTTCTTAAAAATTAAGTTATTACCTTTATTCTTGTAGTTTTTGTGGTACATGTTGTTACTTTCATATCTTGAAAGAAAAAAATGACTGATTAAAAAATAAATACAATTATGGTGACCTCCCCTTTACAAAATCTAAAATTGGATGTTACATTACTACTTAACTCACTGCAAAATGTTGAGTATAATTTGCTAAAAATCAGCCTTTTTCCTAGCGTTCACATCCAACAAGCCAGCAGTCATTCTAGAACCAGTTTCTAGAATCCTCATGATCAAAGCCTTATTTAAAGTTTTTGTATTCTCATCAGCTAATAAAAAAACTAGACATATTTATTAAATGTTATTAATACCTCATTTGTATAAAACAACTTGCAATTAAAGTTTAGTGGCTCTTTACTCTAAATATGTATGTTAAAGTCAAAGAAGCACACATTATTGTATGAATATGTTATTTGCTGTATACTTGGAAACATTAGTTCCATCTGGTATGCATTTTCCACAATAAATCTCTTAGGTCTTACTTCATCATCTGCTGAAAAGATCCCTAACAAATGCCCTAGCTCAACTAAAACAGCAGCCATAAAACAACCAAGTTAAGCCTCAAATAGTCAAAAGAAAATATTGTTTATTACATTAACCATAATTCCGGTGCACCAGGTAGACTGAAGCTTTAAGTAAGAATGGATCAAAGGAAATTGTATGTGATATTTATTTGTGAACAAAAAAAACCTTTATTTGCAAGCTATGTTATACAAGGCAGTAGAAGCCGCACAAAACACATGATGCTTCCAAAATAGCTATTTTTTAGAACAGCCTATAAAATCGTTTACATTTTTTTTGTTGGAAAAACATCATCAATGTAGAATTCTTATCCTTTCAGCTCCCTTCACTAATTAGTGAGTAGTGTTAATTAAGATTCTACAAAATGAGCCATTGATATGTAAATTCATATTTCAAACTCTTATCCTTTTATTTCAGTCCAAAACGTTAACCCACATTTTCTATTAGGAGACAGATCTTCTGACTGGAAGGATAACATGATTATGTTGTGTAGCAGCGGTAGGTAACTTGTTGCTCTCCAGGTGATGTGGAACTACAAGTCCCAACATGTTCTGCCTTGCAGTATGTAGTGGAACATATTTGGGAATTGTTTTGGACACATTTTAGTGTAATTATTTCAGGACGATTGTTTCTAAAGTCTTTGAGCGAAAGTATATTTACCAAGTAAAAAAACAACTGCAGTAGAAAAGTGTAAAACGTGGACCATTGCGAGTAGATGCGTCGGATTATGCAAGTAGTTAATTAAATGATTTTTGTCTGGAAGACAAGATACTTAAATGACCCAACAATTGTAGAGAGTGCACATATTTAAGGACATGTGTTGTTTTTGTGAGGCACAGCAAAGCTTTTTAGTGCATTTTGTTATGTAACGTACACCATCCCGGGTAGTATACTGGCTGTGGAGGTCTGTCAAAGTAAGCAAAACTGCACTTCAGTAGATGCTCTAAACTGCATAAGTGTGGATCTGGTATGTGATCTCTGCTGTCGTCGAATACTGGTATTTTACTACATTTACTACACTGATTGTGAAGTATCCTGACAAAAATAGCACAGAAATTATACAATAAATGTTGATAATACCCAGTGGTAAGCTTCAATAATCATTCTATCTATCTATCTATCTATCTATCTATCTATCTATCTATCTATCTATCTATCTGATCTAACTAATTATACATCTAACTCATCTATCTATCTATCTATCTATCTATCTATCTATCTATCTATCTATCTTATCTAACTAATTATACATCTAACTCATCTATCTATCTATCTATCTATCTATCTATCTATCTATCTATCTATCTATCTATCTTATCTAACTAATTATACATCTAACTCATCTATCTATCTATCTATCTATCTATCTATCTATCTATCTATCTATCTATTTATCTATCTATCTATCTATCTATCTATCTATCTATCTATCTATCTATCTATCTATCTTATCTAACTAATTATACATATAACTCATCTATCTATCTATCTATCTATCTATCTATCTATCTATCTATCTATCTATCTATCTATCTATCTATCTATCTTATCTAACTAACTATCCATCCATCTATCTATCTATCTATCTATCTATCTATCTATCTATCTATCTATCTATCTATCTTATCTAACTAACTATCCATCTATCTCATCTATCTATCTATCTATCTATCTATCTATCTATCTATCTATCTATCTATCTATCTATATATCTACCTATCTATCTATCTATCCAGGGGCAGGCTGGGCCGGGGGGCAGGGAGGCAGCGCCCCCCCGGGACGCTCAGTCCAACCGTTGTTAGGGCCGGGCCCCCCCTCTCCGATTCAGTATTTCTTATTTATTTTCTTTGGCATGACATGCGATGCGGCCGCCTGTGCGGCCCCTGGGCTTAAACTTGCCAGTCCGCGCCTGTATCTATCTTATCTAACTAACTATCCATCTATATTTCTATCTATCTATCTATCTATCTATCTATCTATCTATCTATCTATCTATCTATCTATCTATCTATCTCCACTAATTCAGACTTTGTAGAACAAAATGTACATTTTTGTCAAAATCACTACATACCCCCACCACCAAAAAGACACTCCTGTCTAACAGCTGGCTCATTTTAGTCCCGCCCCCTGGGAGAGTATTGAAAACTACAAAAGTCACAGATACAGTGCTTAGGAATGCTGACTCTAATTGCTTTATCCCATATGATTCGGTTTGCTAGGTCAGCCATTTAGTACCAGACACATAAAACACAGATGCTGCACTGCAATTAGTTCATATGCATGCTGCAGGTTTCAGCTGATAAACAAACATGCAACACGTATCTGAGCCAGAAGGATATATATAATTGCTATGTAGCCATGCAGAATGTATTCTTTCAGGAGTCTGGTTTTAAATCACCTATGTAGCATCCATACACATGACAAGAGACTGACCTAGTTTATGGAAATGATTTGATTGGTGTTTTTTTAACTGAATTGAAGATGCTCATTGCTTAGGTTATTTCAGAACAAATAATTTGATCTCCTAGTACACATACATATAGGACAGACACGTTTTGAATGGTCAGCTTTTAATTGTTTGAGGACAAACAATTTCAAACAATCACCCCATACACTATTCCAGATAAGAACATACACATTAGACATCGGACAATAAAAGGTTTCCAAGCTCATTAAATTTCAGAACAATAAGGTCAAACAGATTTTATAGAAATAGTTCTTGACTGTTTATCACCAATACATAAATTTTGACAAGAATGACACCATTAGACGAACCTAGGTGCCAATGTTTACGGGGTGCCTAAAACACTGAAAGAGTCACATAATGTCACTCATCCAGTGTTTTTAATGCCCCCGAATGGAATGCCAGCTGCTGACCTGTACGAGAAGCAGCCGACAGCGTCTTACACAAGTTGCTGGCTGCTGCTCTTCAATGTCAGTGATATGCTGGGTTTCTGGAGCTTGGCTGTGACAACAAGCATCACACTCCCAGTCCGAGGAGCAGAGGATGCCACCCGGCTCATGTAAGAAGCAGTGGAAGTGGGGGTGCGGTGCCAGAAGGGGATGCGGCAGCCCTGATGACACTGGTACCATTTGCAAGTGCTGTGACCTCACAACAACTGTAAAGTTTGGTAGAGAGTTTCCATAAATGCATTGATGAAAATGGTTTACACACCAGGTAAGAAAGAGTGAGTTTTGAGTGAGTGTTTGAAGGACTGAAGGTTGGGGGAAAGTCTATGTGATCCAGTCAGGGGCAGGGCCATCTTTTCCATTGGGCACAATGGGCAGCTGCCGGGGGCCCCACGGGCAAGGGGGCTCCATAGGCACGGCTCTTAATGAGAACAAATAATCCTGCAAAAGAAAAAAACCTGCAAAAAAACCTTCAAGGGTCACTGAGCAAGTACATCTATCTATCTCTATCTCTATATATCTATATCTGTATCTGTATACATCTATGTATCTATATCTATATCTAGGGGCCCCGGTGCACTGCTTTGCCCGGGGGCCCATAATGTTGTTAAGATGGCCCTGGTCAGGGGTTTGAATATAGAGAATAGATGTAAACTTGGGTGAACTATGTAGTGTGGTGATAATCAGGTAGGAGAGACTATGGAAGTTAAGAAGATGGCTCAGACATTTGGTAAGCTTGCTTAAAGAAGCAAATTTCCAGGGAGCTCTTGAAGGTTTATAGGCAATGGGAATGTCTTGTTGTGTGAAGGAGGGAATGTTACAGAGAGGGTGCAACCCACAAAAAGAATGTGAATGGAAATAGGAGCAGTTAATCCATGTGGATGAGATCTATGATATAATATATCATTTGTAACTGTACTATAGGAGTGGAACATATGCTCATAGCCTATTTACATAAGCAGGAGAAGAAGAGCTGTAGACCACCAACATTTTATAACAGGGCTACTAAATCTAAAATGTACAATTTGGTCCAATATGAAGAGCATCTTGTAACATTCACAAATGTATATGTTCACAGGAACTAATATGTTCTGTGTCATTGTACATAATCTGCCATTTTATGCACAAAAAGTCTATCTACGATGTCCTGCAATGGTCCAACTGAGACGAAATCTGGCAGCACGGTGGCTAAGTGGTTAGCACTTCTGCCTCACAGCGCTGGGGTCTTGAGTTCAATTCCCGACCTTAGCCTTATCTGTGTGTAGTTTGTATGTTCTCCCTGTGTTTGCGTGGGTTTCCTCCGTGTGCTCCGGTTTCCTCCCACACTCCAAAAACATACCAGTAAGTTAATTGGCTGCTATCAAAATTGACCCTCGTCTCTCTGTCTGTCTGTGTGTGTGTGTGTTGGGGAATTTAGACTGTAATTTCCAGTGCGGCAGGGACTGATGTGAATGAGTTCTCTGTACAGCGCTGCGGAATCAGTGGCGCTATATAAATAAATGGTGATGTTGATGATGATGTACTAAGGGAGCATGCTAATCATACAATCACACACATATGAAGTAGCTTCAGTTCTGATAACCTCTGGAAACTTTTGTATAAATGTTATTAGTAGCTCTTGCATACAAAGCAACTTAGGGCTAGATTTACTAAGCTGCGGGTTTGAAAAAGTGGGGATGTTGCCTATAGCAACCAATCAGATTCTAGCTTTTATTTATTTAGTACCTTTTACAAAATGATAGCTAGAATCTGATTGGTTGCTATAGGCAACATCCCCACTTTTTCAAACCCACAGCTTAGTAAATATAGCTCTTAGTTTCAGTTATTGTGAAGTACTAAAAACTGCCTATAACTGCACTGGCAACTTCCTAGGTAGAATACAAGGTAATTTTCTATATAATTATATATCTACTCTGTTTTTACATTTAGATACAAATACAGATAGAATAAATAGAATAAAAGTATGCATTAGATCACAGCTGCATGTTATACATAATGGACAATGATCATGTAAATTTAGCTGTACAGTCGTCAGTCTTTCAACTATGAATACACGTATATGATTATTACCGTCTACATCCAGACACAAAAATAGACACTAGAGAATGGATCATCTTTTCCTGTGGAAATGGAAGAAATCAAGAAAATAAAATTATTCTGATTGAAATGTGTACACTTTGGGGTTCATTTACAAGATGTGACACAGCACATTTTTAATATAAAAATTGCACTTATATCGCTGCACTTCACATAAACAGATTCCAGACCAAAGGACCGTTTTATGGTTCATCCACAGAGATGCTGTGTGCAATCATTCCAAGATACTGCTGCTTTTTTAAATTGTGACTCAAATGTAGATGGCATCTAAGCGCTAAAATCAGCTCACAGAAATACCTAATTATATTTGGATCTCTCGCCTCAATATAATGAAATAAATAAATAAATTGACTGCTCTTTTAACCCCCATTTAGTTATTAAATCACTCTGATATGGAAGAAACCATCTGGATGCCATTGGATCAAGTTTCCTTATTCTTAATTTCAAAAACATTGGTTTATGTGAATATTTTTTGCATGATTTTTTGTCTCCTAGAGACAGCAAGTAAAGTAGTTGACAGGTAGTGGAAAGGTGGAAACAACAATGCAAAACTGACATTCAAATCTGCAAATTTGGGCCTGGCTTCTTATTGGCACCAATTCCAACTTTTGTAAGCCCATATTCATACTTGTCCACCAAAAAAAATTTAATTATATTGGCTCCCATGCTTAATCCAATGCGTAATTGCAACAAACAATTCCTGAGATATTTCTTACCCTGCCAAGATGCGTTTCTCAACCAAAGATGTGCACAGCTATGTAATGGCTGAATACAATACAGTCCTTTTTGCACATTTCATCACTGGTTGAGCTGCAGAAATACATACCTGCATTGTAGAATTATTACAGTCTATATTTTTTTAATGTAATTTTTCTTTATTAAGACATCAATAATAATTATACTGCAGCCTACATTTTTTTTTGCACAAAGTAAGCTGGGAAAGACACTCACATGAAGAAGTGCATATAAGAGCATATGTTTAGCTAGATGCACCTCAAGACACATCCAGTTAGCATCTACACCAAGTTTGCATCAGCAATAAGGGCCTGATTTTGAGTTAGGATCAACGCAAAGAAAAATAGTAACTTTGCACCTGGACAAACCATGTTACAATGCAAGGGGTACAAATTGACTTGTTGTTTTGCACGCAAGGAAAATACTGGCTGTTTTTTCATGTAGCACACAAATACTTGATAGCTTTTTTTTTTATACTAAAATTAAAGTTGATCTATGATATGCTGTGTCCCAACTATAAATCTGTCCCTACATTTTATATTTACCTCCCCCTCTAATGCAACATGGTTTTGCCAAGGTGCAAAGTTGCTCCATTTCTTTGCTTTCCTCCTAGCTCACAATCAGGCCCTGAGTGTGTATACTTACACACCACAATAGAAAATCGAGAAATGTGGCTCGGCTGTGTTAGCAGTAAATGTGGATGTCGCATTACTGGATGTGTGCACAATATTATAATACAATGAAGTGTCATATACCTAATAGAGAATAGTGTCTTGACAGTATTATTAATAAATTGGAAAGCCTCATTTCCATATAAAATATAATTAAAAACAAACATCTGTTATTTTCCCCTTTAATAATCAAATGGGAATCTTTCCTGTTGCAGTCCAAATTGAAATATCAATGAGGTAATGCAAATAGACTTTAAAAGCAACTTTATATAAAATAGCAGCTACATGAATGAATGATATACTATCAGGTAGAGGGTTCAATACGCAACCAGCCAATCAGAAGCAGCTAGCTAGTTCTACTGATCATCATCATCATCATCAGTACCACTATTGCTTCTCATTGCACCAGCCTCCAGCACCCGGGAGACAGCTCCTGACAGGCGTATCTATGTCTAGGTCTACTTCAGTCACAATTACGTGAACACACAGTTACTATATTCTGTCTACGTGTGCCAATCCCTGTCCTCCTCCGTTCCACCGCTCCAGCTGTATGATGCCACAAACACTGCATATGGCCGTATGTACATGTGCATTTTTGATGCTTATGCGTAACACAGAGATGTGAATTTTACATAAAAAAAAGTAACATACCACCAAATATCTGTGAGGAATTTGTAAGTTCTCCCCGTGTTTGCGTGGGTTTCCTCCGGGTGCTCTGGTTTCCTCCCACACTACAAAAACATACTAGTAAGTTAATTGGCTGCTAACAAATTGACCCTAGTCTGTCTGTCTGTCTGTCCGTCTCTCTCTGTCTGTGTGTGTGTGTTAGGGAATTTAGACTGTAAGCCCTAATGGGGCAGGGACTGATGTGAATGAGTTCTCTGTACAGCGCTGTGGAATTAGTGGTGCTATATAAATAAATGGTAATAATAATAATAACTATGCTTGGGCCCTTTAGTGTGCTTGTGGTCTGTGACAGAAATGACATGTCAGTATGACAACAAATGTCACCACAAATTCTGCCAACTTGTATATCTGAATTACCTTAATTAATTAACATTTTAATTTCTAATCCTTGTTTGGCTCATATTTATGTTTAAAATAACGCATGGCAGTAAAGGAACATTGGTGATGCTTTCATCATCACCATCATCATCACCATTTATTTATATAGCGCCACTGATTCCGCAGCGCTGTACAGAGAACTCATTCACATCAGTCCCTGCCCCATTGGAGCTTACAGTTTAAATTCCCTAACATACACACACACACACACACACACACACACACACACAGAGACTAGGGTCAATTTTTGATAGTAGCCAATTAACCTACTAGTATGTTTTGGAGTGTGGGAGGAAACCGGAGCACCCGGAGGAAACCCACGCAAACACGGGGAGAACATACAAACTCCACACAGATAAGGACATGGTCGGGAATTTAACTCATGACCCCAGTGCTGTGAGGTAGAAGTGCTAACCACTACGCCACCATGCTTTGATTTCATATGACAGAAGTTAACATTTTATTTGTTATTTACATCAGTTTATGTGCACCTATAAATAAACTTGCAAAATGCACAAGAGGGAGCAAAAGTTATTCCATTGGAAGTAGTAGGTGATATCCAAGGACCACCACCTTGGTGATGGTGTGAAAATCTATGAGGTTAAAATGACTTAGCAAATAACCAGAAATGCCTCCTGAAATGTGCCCCCGTGACGTTCATTAGAATATCTCATCTTGCAGAACGTCAGCCCCCATTCTCCATGGAACAGCCTGATATGTCCTTGTCCAGCCATCTCCCCACATTTGAGGAGGAGAGATGTGTTCCCCTTGTAATCAATGCTATCTTACTACACTAGTCAATGTGCCTGTCCATAACAACTGGTGCAGTTGCATAAAAACAGGTGCCTTACATCACAAAAGAGGAACCAGCTTTTGCACTGTGCCTCGCCAATTTTTTTTCCAGTTCTTAAATTATCCCTATTGTCTTTTAAAAGCAGATGCACAGCATTTAAGAATACAGAATGACACCCTAAATGCCCAAACTTAAATATTTGTTATACTACAAACAACTATTACATGCAGCAAGCAATAAGTACAATTCATTTGAATTCATAACATTTCTGACAATATGAACTGGATTTTATCACAATACAACAAGCTGTTGGGACAATGTAAAATAGGTGTTTTGCTGAATTAAGCATTAATATTATCTAAGTGAGTTTATTTTTATTACAAGCTTTCTGACTTTCAAAACAGAAACATCTAGCTAGTAACACACACATTCTAAAGCACATCTATTAATGCAAGTGTGTAACTCGAATGGGTGGTAACAATATAGATATAGCAAAACAGCAGGTAATATAAATACAACAAAAATTTATAGGTATAAACATTGTTGCAAATAAAGACATATTAGGCCACAAGTACTAATAAATAGAATAACACAGAGTGTAATACATATCTAACAATCCAATCATCCCTGGGAAATAACACAAAGCCGATATTACTAAAACACAATTAAGGGGTGAACATTCTTAATTACAGAAAGCAATGTAAATAGTAACAAAGATATTATAAAACAGATTAATATCTTGTAACAAGCTATAAACACACAGTCAAAACATAAACTAGAGCACATTGGATGCAAGTGCAAAAAAACAAACGCTGTACATATGTATTATCATTCAACATATATTATTTAATTAAAGGGTCATTTGGGTCATGTAAATGTATTAATATAGAAATAATAATGATAACAGTTAATTCCCCAATGAAATAAGTCACCCTTGCTCAATCTCAGACAGCGCATTAATCGGATATGTTGGGGGTTGCAATGTGAATTGAAATGGTATTTCTCCATGTGTCACTGACCTGTACAACACGCCCTCCATCCTTCGCCTCTCTACTGTATGTGCTATAATATTTCTAATAAATGTGAAATGATACATTGCTATTAAAAACCTCGTACTGCGGTCGTTTACCTCGGTTAAAGTAATTTAACACCATAAATATAATATACGGAAGGTAAGCACAGGGGTCCTGGGGGATCTGTAACACACTCTTGAACAAATTGTTCATTAAAAGAGATTTAGGTGGAAGCAGGGCTGGCAAAGAGTGTTACATGAACTCCTGTCCCCAGACTCGGAGAGTTGGTCCAGCTTCTTGACATGTATTACAAATGAGGGTGGGCGTCATATTGTTAGATGCTGTTGTCTCCCATGTTGTAACAAGTAAATAAATGTTGCTTACCTGACGGTTTCCTTTTAGCAGGAGAACTGAGTGGGAGAGACTTATTTCCCAATACTATAACCCCAACAAAGACACTAGAGGAGACACTTTACTGCCACCAGTCCAGTGGGCTGTGAGAGGACACTAGATTCATTCAAGATGAAGGATTAACTACAAATTGTTGGTTTTAGTGGCTAGACTGATGAGTTTTTGTGTGAGGAGACAGCAAAACAGAAAACTGGATTTATAGATTATAAACACACTCGTCCATTTACTGGCATGGCAGGAGATATTTGTGTGACCGTGATGGGCTCCTAGTCAAAGGAGATTTAAATGAATGAATTGAGTACATTAAGTAGAGTTTAATTCATTACATTTTATTGCAGCTGTAAAATAACATTTTACATGTGATGTGAATAAAACAACCCCGGAATAGATTAAAAAATAAACAATCAGAACAATTAAAGAAAAACAAAATAAAGAGTAAAACAGCCAAAGATATCCTTCTAAACATGCCAGATGGAGCTCCAGGGGGAGAAAAAAGTCTTTCGATTAAAACAAAGTTCTCATACAATATGCCACATCTTTTTCTTCTTCTTTTTGCTTGAGGTCTTTTAACACTTTAAAAGTCCTGAATAATTCCAAGTTTTCCTTTGGAAGCTCTGAAGAAAGATTCTGACGCTAACGTGTCGTTATCAGATTGATGGGCCGGGTTTGATTGAAGTTTCTTTGTCATGCAAATGTCACAGGCCATGATGGATGGGCTAAGATATCTGACAAGCATTAGGAGGTCCTCAGCCATTGGTCCCCAGAGAATCACGTGTCCTCTCTGTGAGAGACAGAGGGTTTGAAGCCTGGCAATCCATGGATGGAAGTTTACAGCTTTGACATACTACCTAAAGGTTGTAGGGCAGGAGGAATCCACCGAAACAGGTTGACCCTCCTCCATCACTGGCAGATGGACAATACCAGAATGGGCTCCTTTTTGGACTATACAATTTGTAACCGTGGAACTAGTGCCTACTCACCCAGAGGGTACCACCATTTAGACCAGGGGACACCATCCTTTTCAACATGCCCAGGTACCAGTGACATTTATAACGGTGATGGACGTTTTGTAGTAGGAGGAACGGGTCCAATCTCCAACCAGTTACAACAGCAGAACCACGGCTATCACCATCACCCTCCTAGCGCCAGTCTCGCATATGCCAGCTCCATACCCAGTTACACTTCACAGACCTGCAGCCAGGGCTATGGGCACCAAGTCTACGTCAGCCAAGAAGCTGAAGGAGTTTATTTTCAGCAGCAGCCTTATTCAGCCAACACAGCTTCTAACATTGGCTCTTTGTCAGAAGGATACTGTGGAGCAGTGCCAGGCCCCGCTCATTACCACCAGCACCCGTATGGACAGGAGCAGCAAGCTTTGTTACAGGGTTACCCCAACCATTCTCCGCTACTGCAGGACGAGAAGGACCACTCCTGCCAGCCCGAGCAGGCAGCATCTAACCCTACATTTGACTGGATGAAAGTAAAGAGGAATCCGCCAAAGACCTGTGAGTAGCAGACACTCAGCAATGAGTTATTGCCCCTGCCTCAGATAGGCCTCAAGTTCACCAAGTAATTGTAAACGTGGGTGCAGATCATTACCGGCTCATCCATCTTTTTTGATGGCTCAGATCAGTGCCCACCACAAACTGTTTGTTTACCTAATAAGCTGTTCACCCATCATCTCACACCCATGCGGCAAATTCGGGGCTGGAGATGTAGATCTTGGGTTCATATATTTAATGTTGTGTTTGTACCAAGTTTTTATTGGACACAGGAAGATTAATGACCAGAACGTGGTAGTCGCACGCGTTTCCTTCTGTCTGACCACACATGTATATGATGTACGACTGTACTCGCATTCATTGTTATGTGATGTTCATTGTTTCCCAAACTTCAGGCTTCCTTACAGCTCACTCACTAAGTAATGGGCCTCAAATAATTGATAATTAACTAGCACCATCGCTTACTACCAAGCAATGTATGAAAGAAGAGCCACAATGCTGTAATAGATCCTTCTACATAATAATACAAAAAAATCTGTCATTAAACAATATATTTATGGGATTATACTGATAGTTTCCTTATTAATAACATATAACGTTATTATTTTTCCAACAGCTAAACCCGCTGATTATGGGTTAAATTCTCAACAGAACAGCATGAGGACCAACTTCACCACCAAGCAGCTGACGGAGTTGGAGAAAGAGTTTCACTATAACAAGTACTTGACCCGGGCCAGGAGAGTGGAAATCGCTGCTACCCTGGAACTGAACGAGACGCAGGTGAAAATCTGGTTCCAGAACCGGAGGATGAAGCAGAAGAAAAGAGAGAAGGAAGGACTTACCCACTGTGTCACTAAGGGGTCAATAAAAGAGAGCTGTGAGACCTCAGACCTCTGCAGCTCTACCTCCCCTGACACCTCTCCAAACTCCGTGTAGAGGGGACAAATGGACTGACTTCCATGGGAAACCAATTTTGCGCAGATGATGTAAATAGTTTATTTTCTTCGACAAATGCCTTCTTATTTATATACAGTTTACAAAATGAATTTTGTACCCACTGAAGAAAAAGCGAGCTCATCAGCTCCTCTCAGGGAAACCCCATATTTTTTAGGGGAGCCGCACTTTCAGGCATCTCCATTGGGTTGCTGACCTGCTCACCTGTATACGAGATATATTTATACATATAGGAGTGTAGGTCACGTCTTCTCTCTCTGAAGTCTCCAACACTAAAATATTGTCATTTCCATTGTCAAATTCTGTTGTGTGTGTTTGTGCACCTATATTATATTTCTATTCACACACAAACACACACATTCTATACGGGGACCGTTTTAACACGTGATGCCTTTCCAAAAATAGTTTGCACTATAACTAATTAACATTGCAGAACACAGGAATTTTAAATAGATGCAATTATTTGCAAAATTAGTACCTATAAGCGATATGTGCTAGATCGAAACGATAAACCCGATTTATCTAATCTCTGGTATGTTATAATGTAGGATTTCCGAGCAACAGTGACAGCCAAATTGCATTAATGTTAATATTTGCCGACATATTAAATCAATTGCTCATGAGATTAGCTTTCTGTCAATATAAACTGGACACGTGTGTTTTGCCTATTATTACAGTTCAATTTCGAATGTTATTTTTAAGTTTTATCTCTAGAAATAAATCTACCTCACTTTAGAAGTCGTAGTTTGGTTTGTTGTATCCTGGCGACCATTAAACAACAGAGAGATAAGATTTACACGGGGAAATGAATGAGGACAAATAGAAATAGGCAGCCATAGAGGTTTTCAGAACAATTAAACATTTGGAAACGCGTAATTAGGGAAGTGATGATTGTAACTAACATATCTCTTATCTGACTGCTTGTTATGGAGATGATTGTATGGATTTGCACTATAATCAAACCATTATTATTTACCAAGTCCGTTTTGTAGGCATTTGGTAGCACATTGTGGTCACCAATTATTATTACCACCGAATTGGCAGCCATTGCCTGTTTATCACTCTTCTGCCACTATGACAGCACCCCATTTATAACACAATAAATAATCCCCGTCTAACATTAGCACAGTCGATGCTGAGCCAACACGAGGGCAGTCCTTGTGTTTCCGTGTCATTCTGAACACAACAAAAGCCAACACCACTACACATTTAAAAGTGAAAAGGTTTGAAGAGAGTAACTCTCTGGACCTGTATTCATATTCCAGTACTCACATCCTTTAAACGGGATGAAGTTTAGGTGCTCTCAGACATCAAACACCCTTTCATCCTACAAGCATTGACATTCAGATTCTAGGCTGTTTTAATTGATCTTATAATGGTGACAGAATATTAGAACTGAAATGTATATGGCTGTATTACATTCCTATTATATAAATAGCTTACTGTTCCTCATTGATTCAGTTTGATATAATTTTTGCACTATCGATTTGTGGATTTATAAATAAAATAACACAATATATACTGTATTTCCCCCGTGGTCACAATAGTACATTGCAGTCACAATGCACCCAGAGGTGGACATAAAATGAGACAGAAGAGGACAGTGGGTGAGACTGCTGATTAGAAATCAAGGGGCATATTTACTAAACTGAGGGTTTGAAAAAGTTGAGATGTTGCCTATAGCAACCAATCAGATTCTAGTTGTTTTTTTTAGTACATTCTACAAAATGATAGCTAGAATCTGATTGGTTGCTATAGGCAACATCTCCACTTTTTCAGACCCGCAGTTTAGTGAATATACCCCAAGACTTGTATTCTTACTTCCAATACATTCATTTGCTGAAAGACATGTAGAATAATAGTTAATTAAGGCATAAACCGAATTAAGACACTGAATCCATAGTTTCATCTGTATTTATATTGCATTATACTATCTTGTATATAAATGTGTTTCATTCATGATCTGGACAATATTAGTCATGTTTGGGAGACATGTTGGTGACAAGGTGTCCTGTTGGTGACCTTTCTCCTGTTCTCCATATTCCCAGTGTTATTTTAGTTCAGGTGCCCTTAGGATTCAGAGATGACTAAAGTGTCCATTCTCTTCCTCTGGCCCACCTTGTTTTCAGTTTACTCTTTCTTGACAGCTTTATTTTAACCCAGTTTTTGGATGGGCTACTTTAATATTTACTCAAGCTGATGACTTGTCCCAGGATCTCCTCTCAGCAGTCCTGTTCTGCAGGCTCCTTCCCCCAGGCACAGGTTCACCTAAAGTTCAGTTAGAAATCAAAGCAACAGAGGCTAAGCTGGATGTCCCAGGACAGACCTGGGATGGACAGCAATTTAAGGTCATTTTAAGGTCTTTTTACCCCTTCTGGGTCCCCAGTGACCCTGCTCTCAGCACTGTACAGGGCAGTAATAGTCAATACAGTATATTCATTATTAGAAAGCGATCAAATGCACATTTCAAAAAAAAACTATCCACCCCCCCAGAAAAAGCACTGCTGTTTCTAGACAGAGCTCCAAAGGAATCACGTGACAGCTATTGTACAGTTCAAGTCATCACTTAAAGAGGACCATGTGTGGGTAAAAAGGAGATACACATGTCCCATGAAATAAAACATGTTTAACCTTACCACAAAGCTAGTGATCCAAATGAAAGACGTTCGCTTCTTGTCACGGTCCTGCATTCAGGGCCATCTTTTCCATTGGGCACGATGGGCAGCTGCCCAGGGGCCCCACGGGCAAGGGGGCCCCATAGGCACGGCTCTTAATGAGAATAAATAATCCTGCAAAAGAAATAAACCTGCAAAGAAAACCTTCAAGGGTCACTGAGCAAGTACATCTATCTATCTCTATCTCTATATATCTATATCTGTATCTGTATACATCTATATATCTATATCTATATCTATATCTATATCTATATCTATATCTAGGGGCCCCGGTGCACTGCTTTGCCCGGGGGCCCATAATGTTGTTAAGATGGCCCTGCCTGCATTCTCAAACTTGCCCGATGTTAATGTAATAATTTACCATCTAGATATGCACTTGGCTGTGGTTTCTCAGTCATTTATACTTCTTAAAGTAAATCTATTTTTTTATGCTACAAAAATATTAGTTATGTAGGGTCCAGTCATGGGTCATTTTGTAGCTAGCGATGAATAAGAGAAAAAGAGTACATTGTAATACGGCATATCTCTGGTAAACAATTATAGAGTAAATAAACCTATAGCAGTTCCTACATAAAATACAATGCTAGCCAAGGCCTCACCCATCTTATTGCAGGGCCTAAAGTTACTGTGATACATTAGTTGTCCCTATCATGTCAACACAGAACTGGTTCACATGATATCTTCATCCTTCTCTATTCTATTTTCCTACGACTCTGGTAATACTATTAATAGATAAATCATATACAAGCACTTGTGAATGTTAAAGAGGACCTGTCAAGTCTGAGACAATTTATTGTTTATGAGAGAGCATAGAAAAAACAGGTCATCTTGTCTGCAAATGCAGGGACTTGAGAGTTGTCCCACATTCTGTTGTATCCAAACTCCCAGTCAGCTGTCTTCCTACTTCACAAGGTCTCTGCCTCCTGAGCACTCACAAGGAGGCTACAGAAAGTATGAGTATAATAGAGTAGAATACGGGCCAATCTCAAGTTCCTTAATTTACATGTTGCACTCTATTTCCTGTGCTCTTTCCCATAAACCAGAGGTGTACACCCTGTGGGTCATCATCATCATCATCATCACCATTTATTTATATAGCGCCACTGATTCCGCAGCGCTGTACAGAGAACTCATTCACATCAGTCCCTGCCCCATTGGAGCTTACAGTCTAAATTCCCTAACATACACACACAGACAGAGAGAGAGAGAAACTAGGGTCAATTTTTGATAGCAGCCAATTAACCTACAAGTATGTTTTTGGAGTGTGGGAGAAAACTGGAGCACCCGGAGGAAACCCATGCAAACACAGGGAGAACATACAAACTCCACACAGATAAGACCATGGTCGGGAATTGAACTCATGACCCCAGTGCTGTGAGGCAGATGTGCTAACCACTTAGCCACCGTGCTGCCCAGGACATCAAGTGGGTTCCCAGAATCTCTTCTAGTGCTCCCCTGATTGTCTAACATGTAATATATTCTGCTGCAAATTGTTTCTTTTAGGGTCCAAGAACAACAGCATACAAGCATTTGTTGTACAAGAACAATAACACACTGACACATGGACTTCCAACCAGTGAGCGAAGTGGAAATTTAGAAGTGGCGGTATGAAAAATATAAGGGGTGATCTAAGTGAACGGAATTTGATAGTTTTACAATGAAGGTAGTATTAGAAGTGCCGATGTGGCATACCCACCATATACAACCCCACTTCGACCATTGGTCCCAACTGAAAAAAGAGTCGAGCATCACTGATAACAACAAAGTATCTCTCTTTAATTGTTCTTATTGCATTAAATGTGTTCCTTGTAGGTAAAGCTTACAATTAATGATTAGTGCCTGGATACTGGATATTTATCAGATGTACGGGGTAGAACATTCTTAGCTAACAGAGCTAGTAAAACAGACCTGTTTTACTAGGTCTGTTAGCTAAGGACACAAGTTGCCTTTCCACTGTAGAAGTACTGGGGAGCAATGACCTAACCCAGGATTGTGTAATATTATCACATATTAGATAGGCAATCCAAATGCCACACACATTTTTTTGCAGTATTTAACTGATAGTATACAGTATACGGTATTTTGGAATACAAAGAGAATCAGATAATTACTACTGAAGAGAGAAACTGTTGAAATTCAACTTTAATTGTTTGAGGTTCCTGACCACTTTGCCCTCTCTTATCAGTCGTGAACTAGCAAGACACAAGGCCTTGCCTATTAAGGCCAGAGGTTATCAGTGTGTAAATAACCAGACTGTAGAGTCATGATGGAGTGAGAACAGATAAGTTATCATATATGGATATGTTTTAAGATACCACACTGTCTGAATCTACCTCACCCGAATGTGCACAGGTAAGGGTGCAGTTGTGGACCAATGAGCACTGAAATGGGATACAGTAGTGTTTAAGCTAAAGCTTACCACTTCTTATAGTGCATACACATTTCTGATAGCAGAGTGTGTGCTATGCAGGTTATTACAAGATATAGATAAGGTGAAGTGCTCTAAGGTGATCAGCTTTACAGCTATTTGATAAGATAACAGAAGTAGCTAAAATGTATAACTGGAGGCAATGGAAAGCTCACAAAACCAGTAGTTGGGTTACAATCATTTTTAGGCTTTCTACAGAGGTAAATACTGGGAAATTATTACATGGCAGCACAGTGGCCTAGTGGTTAGCACTTCTGCCTCACAGCACTGGGGTCATGAGTTCAATTCCCGACCATGGCCTTATCTGTGTGGAGTTTGTATATTCTCCCGTGTTTGCATGGGTTTCCTCCCACACTCCAAAAACATACTGGTAGGTTAATTGGTGGCTATCAAAATGGACCCTAGTCTCTCTCTCTATGTGTGTGTGTATATTAGGGAATTTAGACTGTAAGCTCCATTGGGGCAGGGACTGATGTGAATGAGTTCTCTGTACAGCGCTGCAGATATAGTGGCGTTATATAAATAAATGATGATGATGATGATCTATTTACAGTGTCCACACACAATCCTGCCTCTGGACCCAAGTGGAAAGACAGGATCATCATTCGATTTGGCCTCAAACGTGGGTGGAGTATTCTGATGAGAACCTGCTGTTTGCTTCTTGGGTACAGCAACAGGAATACTGACCCACCCAGACAACATCTTGTGACAACATTTTCTGACATGCCCAATCATGATCCTGTTGATGTAGAATCACAGCCAACTTATTTAATCTTGCCCACAAAATGAGTAGTAAATGTTGTTTACAAACAACAGAAGTTGTGGAAGCACAGCTTCTGCATTTCTTGACATCATGTGTATTTATTTGGACTTTTGTCCCATTTTGTATGAGTACTTCACGGGTTAGCACATACAGATGGTGGCTACTGCAGGGTGATCAAAAACTTGTTCCTTCTGATGGACTGATGGCAGTTTTCCATATAAAATACGAGTTAGTCCCAATAATATGCCTGATTTTGCAAAAAAAAAAGATTTTGTCTTAGATAATAAGTCTTCTAATCTAGCTCTAAGAGGTGTACACAAAGGATCTCATTTAGAGTTGGACGTAAAGTCCGTTTTAGGCGCATCTAACCAAAAAACACTACCACGCATGTGCAGAAAGTACCAAATCCGCCTGCATCTTGGACGCAATTAACACTTGCGACAGCTTGCGATTTACTACGAGAGAATGGGAGGAAACCAGAATTGTGAAGGCGTGACCGTGTAAATATATCCTAGTCGCAGTGAGGCGCAGACGCAACACACGTCAAAACAGGGCTAAAGTTGTGCGGCAGGAATTAGGTGGGGCAAGCGTTAGTTAGCTGCAGGAACTGCTCGCAGCTCGATAGGGTAGTAAGAGTGGGAGGCAACTGGGGTTGCTTGCCACTCATAATACCCTACCAAGCTGCGGCACACTCCCACTCCTAAACTTCTTAAACGGACTTTGCGTCCGACTCTAAATGGGGTCCAATGTGTTTTGAGACATGATTTCCATTTATCAAGTGCCTACAGAGCCTTTTGAACAAACAAAACACAATCATTTTTGCACGTCCTCTGCGGTGGTGGAGATCAGGCACCTGCCACTTCTTTCAATGGACTGCCTTCTGCACAATCTAGGAACATTCTATGTCTAAATCCACAATTATATTTGCACATAAATCAATTTGAATAAATTTTCATATGCAACACATGAAATAATAACTGTCACCATATCGCATTATGGTCTCAATGTATTTAAGCCATTAATGAGGTCCTAATGAGTAGTATTTTAGGCGAAAAATGTAATCAATTTAAGGGGCAGCTCAAATAATAGTATTTAGGAGATTGAAGTGATGTCTGTACCATTACTGGAATTTGCATTCCTATGATGGCCGGCAAAGATTGTCTATGCACCTCAAAAAGCAGGATGTGAGTGTACTCCAGCATATGCACACTGTGGAAATTTTGGCAGCTATGTGAAAAACAGAATGTACTGTGCCCCAGCATGTTTTATTGTTCATAAAGGACCCTTTCACCCCTTTCAAAACAAGGCATAGACCCAGGAATAACCCAGGTTGTGTGTCGGTGTGAATGTATCAACCCGGGTCATTTGGTCAGGACCTGGGCTATTTCCGTGTTGGAGCCGGATACACTGCGGTCTGAAAGGTATTCACGGGTTATTCTATCCGGGTTCTGTTTAAAGCAGCTCATTGGCCTTTGCTACGTCATCTATATGAGCTTCTTCTGTCCCCTTTAAATAACTTGATAATGCAGGGCAGACACGGGTCCAGGCGAACTGGGATATATCCAGGACCAAAGTACGGTGTGAAGAGTTGCAACACAAGTTGAAATCGTGTTCTTTATCTCAAGTCTGACCTGGGATTTTGGTGAGAAATGGGTAGAAGTGTCTATTACAGCATGCCCTCATTCACTAGTGCTGATAATAATAGTGTACTCAGCTTTCCGCTACTTCTTCGGGTTAGATAAAGAAGACATTTGACATGAAGTAAGAAAGCACATAGCTGAGAGGCCAACCGAAACATACAGCCAAATTTTGCAAACTAAACCAGATCATTGAGCTGATATAAACAATTAATAGCGAAAAAAAAAATGAAATTGTCCCTGTAGTACTTCATTTTATTGTAACATTGTAATAACTTTTCATAGTGTTATAAATGTTATTAAAAAGATTGTGTATAATTGTTGCTATGTACGTAGCTGTTTGTACTGTACATATTAACTCTTTAAGGGCTATTTATGGACCAGAAAAAAATGTGAACCAGTAGTGCAGTTTGTTTCTTTTGTGAAATAAACCTATTTGTGCATGATTGCACCAGTTTTTGAAGGCAACAGCATGCCAAGTTTTAAATGAAGAGCTGGATAGATTGCAGCTTTTCCTGCTGAATCAAGGTTTTGGGTTGTGGTGTGAATAATTAAATGAGGTTCAAGGTGTAGAGTCTTTATATAGAGAGATATTCCAGAATTAGTGGATGTCCACAGAGCTTTTTTGACCATGGAAAAAAACTTGGATTTTACACATCCTCTGACATGGCGGTGACGGGGTATTGGCTATTAATTTTAATAGGATGTGTTATCCAAGTGCCTTAAATGCATATAAGGTGACATATTGTCAGTAGCACAGTCATATGCACCAGGGGAAGGGTAGGCATGGGGCACCCATAATATAATCCCAGCTGGAGCTTGGGTGACATCATTTATTCACACATAATTTGTCCATACAGGAACCCATCCATGTAGGCACATTAGTGCAACAAAATAAAAATACAATGCAAACTGGAGAAAAAAGGCTGCACGTCAACAAAAAACTAAACTTTATTAGTGCCACAGTTAAAGAAGTAATAGGTCAAGTCCACATAACAACCTTCAAAGATATCAGACTAATGGAAAGACTTCTTTTTTCAGTCAGCTTCATGTGAGAGTCCATCTGCAGGTAGCAGTGTTGTTGAAGCAACAACCTCTTCACTGTAAATTGTAAGTTCATGGGGAGGAGCATTGTCAAGACAGCTGTGTTTGAAACATGCTCTTCTTAGTAGCAGATGGAAGAGCAGCATGGACCATTGGTGCCTTCACAGAGAGCTGCTGGATAGGGGGTGGGGTAGGGGGACACTTAAGCAGGTAAGTAGACTTAATGAATGCCACCCACAACTACATTGTCTGTGATATCTTTACCTGCCCTGGTGGTAACTGCTCTGGTGCTATTAGTTGATGAAACTGTACTATACCACTACAACAAGTATTCAATGTTTTCTGTGATACATTTCAATCATGTGAGGGGGTTGTGGTTAATAGTCACATGAAACTTATTCCATATATATTTGTGTATGGATACAATTTTTAAGGGTTCATATACCAGCAAATTCAGTGTGTAGCTAAATAAAGTGAATCAATGTTCATTCCCAGTTTCACTGACAGCTTCAAATGGATTCAAGTACATAACTAAAACCATTTACAAGGAAATGCCTGTACGATCTGCAGCACAGAGACGCTTGCGAGGGTGGTCTTAAGGGCCTGGAATATTTCTGCACAGGAAATTGCAATGCATGTTCTGGTTTTGTCAGGTCAGTCAAAATGTTTGGCCAAAGTATTGGGTTATCAAACAAATATTCTGTAATACATGGCAGTCCTGCACTCTGCACCTGTTCCATAGTTTGAGGGGTCGGACACTTGTCGAAGTCAGCTAATTGGACAAAGTCATTTCAATTAATATCTAACAACTTGATTGTCTTTGCCTGAAAATTATGCTTATAATACGCTATGACATGGAGAAGCGTATACAGCTGCAACACATGGCAATAACAGGTTTTACACATTTACACGCATTCACATGAACATACACATTTGAAATTAGTACACACTAATAGTAGTTGAAACACATAGTTATTTACGTCGAAATGTAGCAATGTTTACGGTTAATATTATAAGTTATATACATGTTAGTGAAATCAAAGGTTCAGGTTACAGGGAACATATCATGTTTTGTATCATTTTAATCCCCTATTTATCTGCAGTTGTCCGGTTCATTCGCCGAAAGGATCGCACATTGCATACTCTAGTTATCGATGTTAGGGAATAAATGTTTAAAATTATATTGTCTGTGTAATGTAAATAGACTAATTTAAACTGCATTCTTTGCGAGAAAATCGGAGTGCATCCCCTGGAGAGCTGACCCCCACCTTTGGATATTTTCATTTTAACTGGCCTATGACCTGCCTTACACTGGACCCTCCTGAAGCCTGGACCTATAGAAGCAAGCCACATCATCTGCATTGTTTTACTGTAGTCACTGACTGTATATAAGCAGGGGCTCTGGACTTAGTGGACAGTCTACTTGACCACAGCCTTCAGACCTGTATGACTGTACACTGGATCCAGGGCGCCTGCGATAAGTAACGGCTGTACTTATTTTATTCTGATTGTTATTCTGCTAATTTTGGCTATTAAATCACATTATGCTTTGGAACTACATTTCGGCAATCGACAATCGCTATTGGATAGCAACTAGACGTGCATAACACTCTTTAATAACAATCTCAACCTTACCTAGCTTGTGCCTATCTGTGCCTTCTCTTACCTTATAACCCAGTTAATAGACCAGTCATCCACATCTGACACAATCTCTAGTAGTTCATTAGACAACGCTCCTTGAATGCAGTTCAGTATTTTGTTCAAGTGGATGAAGATGTATTATTATCCTGGTAGGTGTAGGCTATGTCCCTGCACTAGTTAATACTCAATTATGGGCATTGTTCATGACAAACAAATACAGGGTAAGTGCATTTATGATATGAAGTACCTCATACCTCACTTTCCAAAGAGGTGGGGTTTAATGCTGAGTACACACTGCAGTGTTCTCAGCCAATTATCGGGCCAATCACATGATAAACGACTGTTCAGGTTGTGCAATAATGAACGATTATCGCTCTAAAAATCATAATATTGTTCCATTTGATTTTTGAACCGGACTAAAAATGTCGTTCAACGATGGAACAATGTCGTTCCTATTCTGCAGTGTGTATGTACTCATGATCAGCAGTGTCCATAGATCTCTATGGAGTGTGCAGAGTCATGCTGTTTTCAGCTGATGGTTATGACAGATGAAGAGCACAGATCTGAAGGTAAATCGTGTAATAAGTGTATAGTGTGTACACGTGAATCGGCATGCTAATCGGGACTTTTTTTCTTCTTCTGTCGTTGGTAAAATCGTTAAAGATGTCGCATCTGGAGAAAATTTCTGTAGTGTGTACCCAGCCTAACTTGTGGCAGACACTTCCAGAGCAAATGCTCTTTTAACATGCCTTGTATGTTCTCCTCTGTGATCTACACTCCATCTTTTTACAGTCACAATGGCGGGCCTGTGCTGGTTTGTGGATGCACATCTCATGTCCATCCAGCAGACAGTTATAAACCTTGTAAGCACTCTATTTGTTAATATGGGGATACTAAATAAATGATCCAGGATTTCCTGCTTGGTTACTGGCTATTGCTGGTTTATGGTCAGATCCATAGCCCTATAAGCCTGGTTCTAGCTGTTCCACCAGTATGTTAACCCACTCATGTAAAGGGAGATCCTGTATCTGGAATAGGTGCTGCCTATAAGAAGAAAACTATACTCAATTTCTTACATACAATTAAAAGTCCATGCAAGTTAGGGAAAACTTCTTATGTACTTGTAGTGTAATGTTACCTGTGTGTTGAGGGTGTAATGCCAAATGTTAATACAGCACATCTGTCTTCAGGTTTTTATAGAACAAGGAGAGACACATTTTGATGACGGTAAGCAAATAACCATGAGAGTAATAAAAATGTATTTATTTTTAAAAGATACATAACTTTTCTGTTTCATCAAGGAATGGCTCCTTCTGCAGGGTGTGACAGTGTACTTTACAACACTTTGTAAAGTACATTGTCCATGCCCGCATACTTACAGTATCCCCTTAACAGCACCGATAACAGCATCACTGCTGGCAGTGACGTAATCAAGTCGCGGCGGCTTCTTCATTCATCACGATTGCTTCCAGTCGCTTGGCACATCAGTCGTCCTGGAGCCTCGTCGGGAAGGAGTCCTTCGGTGTGAAGACGTTGGGGTAAGTCTTGTTGGGGTAGTCAGCATCGATATGCTGACTACCATAGACTTCTGCATTTGTGCCATTTGAGCATCACCACTTCAGATTGATTGCCTAAACCTTATGGCTTCTGGCCATCTCACCTTTAAGGCTATGCACTCACTCACACATCTGTGCAATAATTAATGAGGTTGACCTTCTGTTACAGACTCTCCTAAAGGTTATTATAAAGTCCTGCAAAATTTTCTGGCAGCTATACATATAAGCTTTTTAATTGGTACTTAGACAGTGTTTTCAGTCTAACAGCAACAGGCACAAATTTATTGAAACCCGCATTTACATAAACTGCTTGGTGATTGTTGACAACCTTTGTGACAAGCTACAGATCTAAATGGTGATCTCTAGAAGTCCCTATCAAGATCAAAGATTCATACAGTGCGGCACCCATGAAGTCAGTTCAGTTGTTACGCTTTTCCTTATCATAATTTCTTTATACACTACAATAAATGTATAAGTTCTTCTTTTGAAGTTACATTGCTGGGCATGGTCCCCGCAAGACGCACTGATATATGTGGCTGTAAATAACTGTCACAGTTTCCAGACCACCCAGCAGATCATATGTTCCAGGTCACCCAGCAGGTGCACAGGGAGAGTTCATTAACTGTCACAGTTTCCAGAACAACTAGCAAGTGCACAGGTGTATTGCCAACTGTCACATTTTCCAGAGGACAATGGTAATGCATTGTTGTAAATGGCGGGCAGACATTTTGCAAAATGATGCAAATAATGCAACTGATTACAATGTGAATAATTTTCTGCACATCTACAGACCAAGACCTTTAATTTGGTATATGATGTGCCCTGCTCAGACAACAGCAACATAGAAATAAGTCACTCAAAAAGTCCTACTATGCTATTAATGCAAAGATAAGGTAAATGCCTAACTACGTTTTCATTTATAGGATTCAGTTAAAACATGACCGTTTAACAATCTTTCCAGATAAGGATCATTTAAATTACTTAATTTATTTGCACTTGAAGCCTGGCAGTGTACTGTATGTTTTAATACGTAAGCAATAAACTAATGTAATGTACTAATGAACGGTATAGATACTCCATGCTACCATAATATTGACCAGAGCCCTACTTATTCTCAGAGAATGGTAAATTGGTGCCTGGAGCTTAGACAGAGAGGCAAGGTGTACATGATATCTATACAATATGATATTCTTTTGTATCACTTCTAAAGCATAACATGCTCAAATAGACCCATCGATTCTTTATAAACCTCACTTGTGCTTTTAAAAATAAGTAACATAATTGGCTATGTGTTTATTCTCTATGTCCATTGTTCATTTGTTTAAATACTTACTATGATATAGACTAAAAAAATTAAGTATAAGCACAGCCTAAGTGACCTGACTACAAAGATGTGGTAATACTCTAAATTCAGCCCAAGTCAGTACAGAAGCCTTTCTGAAGCGTAGCATAGCTCACAATGAAGTTACTAACTAAGTGATATTAATTCCAAGTTCTAGATCTGTCACAGGCTGGTCATTCCTCTTCTGCCATGCTCAATAAAAAGCCAATTAAAAAGTAAATTAAACTGCACAGAGTCTCAGGAAGAAGTAAGCAGGAAAAGCCTGAGTAAAACAAAGGATGCAACAAAATCTCAAAGTGGAGAAAGGCAATTGTCAGAACCTGCCACAGATAAAAGGAGTGTACTAGGACTGACAGATAGAGCCAACGGCAACAGGCTGGGCTCCTGAATGTGACAAGCAAACAAACCTGCACAATGACGTCTATAATAAGAAATTCTGCAGAAAACATACAGTCACCCCAAAAGAGGATGCAAACAGCAGGATATAAGATATCTAATTACTCCTCAAATTACTCTAAAACTTAGGAGCCAGGGTCAAATGAAATGTGCCCACAGATTGAACCAGCCACATTCCTATACACACATTATGTAACCGACACATTTCTGTATGCATGTTATAACAATTATATTCCCACACACATATTATGTATCAGCCATGTTCCTCTACATATATTATGTACTATTCATGTTCCTGTACATATATTATGTATCGGCCATGTTCCTGCACATACATTCGGTATCAGCCATGTTCCTGTACATATATTATGTATCAGCCATGTTCATATAGACATATTATGTATCAGCCATGTTCCTATATACATATTATGTATCAGCCATGTTCCTGTACACATATTATGTACTAGTCATGTTCCTGTACATACATTCTGTATCAGCCATGTTCATGTACATATTATGTATCAGCCATGTGACCATGTACATATTATGTAACAGCCATGTTCCTGTACATATATTATGTATCAGCCATGTGACCATGTATATATTATGTAACAGCCATGTTCCTGTACATATATTATATAACAGCCATGTTCCTGTACATATATTATGTATCAGCCATGTGACCATGTACATATTATGTAACAGCCATGTTCCTGTACATATATTATGTTTAAGCCATGTGACCATGTACATATTATGTAACAGCCATGTTCCTGTACATATATTATGTAACAGCCATGTTCCTGTACATATATTATGTATCAGCCATGTGACCATGTACATATTATGTAACAGCCATGTTCCTGTACATATATTATGTATCAGCCATGTGACCATGTACATATTATGTAACAGCCATGTTCATATACATATATTATGTATCAGCCATGTTCCTGTACATATATTCTGTATCAGTCATGTGACCATGTACATATTATGGTTGGTAGATTTATTGTACCACATTATAGTAGCTCTGTGCAGCTATGTGGCCCCTAAGTATTTGTAGTATGCATACAACATCCTCTCCGAAAGGACTATGGACTATATATTAATATTATATTAATATGGCAATACACTTTTACCATAACTCCCACAAATTATTGTTGATGAGATTATGGAGACTTAAAAAAGAGAAAAGCGTTGGCTATAAGGAAGTGATTGAGATTAGTTGCCAGCCTGCACCCATGAGGATACTGGACCAGGAGACTGGAAGCGCAGTAAAGAGACATCTGCATCTGCCTCCTTGTGGTGCATGGTGAGTACAGTGGACACAGTGGCATCCACAATTCATGTACCTGGATTAAAACATAGCGATTGAGATAATATTACGTGCTTGTTTTCTGTTGATACACAAACCCCTCACTATCAGATCTTAATTAGACTGTACTGAATAATTCTCCCCGCAGACTTAGTAACCGCTTTAGGATCCTCAGCAAGAACCCTGTGTTATTACAAAAGATTACAATTAACTTTTATGCTTAGTGCTCCAGCATGATCTGCAGCGCTGTGCAGTGTGGAGACCAAAATATCATTACTAACCACAGAGGAACAAAGCAGGAAACATATAGGGACCTATTTACTAATGTATGGCTATAAGGCTGTTGAAGATGACTTATCACTGCAATTTATCAATAAGACAAATAGCTATTAGCTAAGTATTGCTAAGCTGCCTCTGCCATACTACCGGTTTCAGGTCAGTGTAACCAAAAATAAATAAATTAAAAAATTGTTTAAAAATAGATAAAAATCTGAAAATAAATATTTTTATGCTATGGACGATTTAAAAAAATGCTTTACTGGAAGCATTTTTTCATTAAATTTTTTTTGTTCTCGCCATCCTGGGATAGAGATTCAGGGGAAGGATGGCGGTGATCCTTGTACTGCTGCAATCCTTGCTAAATTGGTTTCACAGAGAAAGGGCTTTTCACCACTTAATAAATAGAGCCCATAAAGTGCTGGACCTGCTTGCGAGTTCTTACAATCTAATTCATTGTTGCCTAATCTCCCGGAATGTTCGGGAGACTCTCGAATTTTTGGAGAGCAGGGCAACCTCTCGAATCCTGCCGCTTCATTGGAGAAGTGGGTGGGGGCAGGACTGGCTCAGCCAAAATTGGTATTGTATAGCAGGCCTAATGATGCAATTAGCGTTGCCACGGCCCCAAGTCACGGCCAACTTTGGAGATCTCACGGAGGGGCGATCTCCAAAGTTGGCAAGTATGATCTCAATGTTGTCTATATACTCAGTAACTTGGCTGATTAATTTACCCAAAGCGGGCACTATTTGTCTGCAAACAGGGGCGGGCTGGCAAATTTCAGGCCGGGGGGCGCACAGGTGGCGCAGCCGCATCACGTGTCATGTGCGGCGCTGGAAAACAGGGGTTAGACTGAGCGGCCCGGGGGGGGCGATGCCCCCCTGCTACACACCCCAGCCCGCCCCTGACTGCAAATGTAGGCCCAAAACAACAGAACCAGGTGATCACATGTTGTTCTGGAATGCTAAAAAACCAACAACCATGATCTGCTAGTGTGTGAAGCCATCAGCCATTTGAATTAACTGTGTCATATACTGGCACCTTAATCATTTATAATGGAGCAAAAATAATATGCCAACAATTAAGTCTATCAAGATAGCGGTGTTTTTACTTGCACTTATACCTTCAGGATTTGAACAGTAACACTATTTTCACTTCTTGGAGATTGCAATATTTACAAGAAAAGTGTTTTCTTAGAGTATTTTATTCATTTCTTTCTCTGCACTGCATGATAGAAAACATTGAATCATATGCTTACTTTCTGTCTGAAATAGAGACTTCAAGTGTCACATGTTCTGAATGACATTGGGAAGTTAATGAGGCATATATACATTAATGTATATTAATTAAATTTCTAATACAGCCCTCTTTATAACATTAATTTTCTTGTTCCCTTCCCAAATTGGCAGTGTAACATGTGAATACTTTACCACAAGTTATAAATTCTTATTAGATAAAATTAATGCATGGCTAATGTGTGGATAAGACTTACAATTAACAAGGAAAATATACTCGTCTGCATTATTGATAGACTCTAACTTTTATATTGTTCAACATATCTACATGATATTCTAATAGTAACAGGGGCAATACATTTTGTTACAACATAAAACTATGGTAAGACTAGCATGACCATATATGGCTTCTCATCCTATTCTCCTAATTTTTTGGCAAAAATATCCTCAGATTCCTGTTCCTCAGCTGATCTATCTGAAATGTGCCCTTCCTGTAAGAGGGTGTATGTGGTACAGAGGACAGTCCTGTCTATATGCAGTAAATAATTTCATATGCAGGTAAATATATTGGTTTCCGCTCAGTGCATGACCTACTGACCTCAATTTATTTACCTGAAGGCTAAACCCAATATTCAGATTACTCTACAAATCTTTGTGGGGGTTTGCAATGAAAGAATATTATGGGAAGAGTGGTGGATTTTATAGGTGTTAAAGCAATCTAAGTATTTAACTTGCTTATGGGAAGGCTATCTTAAGTTAGGTTTAGTCCCGTCTCTATACCTAAATACAATGCTGAACCATTTGTGAGAAGGTCTACTTAAAGTGGGCCTCTCAGATCTCTGAATGCATACAAATATTGACATGCTGTCCAATATATAATAATTATTAAAGTTCATTTACATTTTTAAGAGTAGTTCTATTTTAACGCCGCCAAATTATTTATAAGAACAAAGTCAAAGGGCTATATTAACTAAACTTTGGGTTTGAAAAAGTGGAGATGTTACCTATAGCACCAATCAGATTGCAGCTGTCATTTTGCAGACTGTACTAAATAAATGATAACTAGAATCTGATTGGTTGCTATAGGCAACATCTCCACTTTTTCAAACCCGCAGTTTAATATATGTACTCCAAAGTCTGTATGGATGGGATATTGAAAATTAAATATCTTAAAAAAAGACACATAATTACCATTGCAACACACCAAACTACCATAAAATGCATAACTCCAAACATTCTATAATATTAAGTATAAGATGATATGTAAGGCAAACACATTAAATAATGCTGTACAACTTATGACAAAAGTATATTGCTCTTTGAATTGAATGAACTGTGAAAGTACTTTAAGGTTATTTATTTATTTTTTACCCCCCACCACAAATGTTAACACATTAAGCAATTCATGTTTACCAAGTGGTTTTCTATACATATCTAGAATTCTCCCCCTCCAGCCCTCCTATTATCCCCCTTTCCTCTACACTGTCTTGGCCTTCTCTGTGATGCCTGAGCATAGCCTGTCCCCAGCTGGACAGCCAGTCCTAAGGCAGTGACTGTCTTCACACTATAGCCCTGTCAGTAGCAGTTATTGATGGGCTGCCCATGTATTGTAAATTCAGAGCTATTGAGAGCCGGCCTAGGGAGCAGTTTTCTCTCCTTGCTTGAACAAGAGAAAGATGCACGTATTTAAAAGAGGAGGAAGAATAGACTGGGGGAGTTATGGCTGAGGTGGGATTTGCCATATATCTGGTAATATTCCCTGAGGAATCATCAGACAGTGCAAGGTAGTAAAGATAAAAAAAGCTCTGTGAGTTGTAGGGAAATGAAATCAAGAGTTTACACAAGCAGATGCCTAATCTGAAAGGGGCAGATGTAGAGTGTGACGTGCAATTACACATTAAAAAGGGGGTGGGGGCAGTTTTATTTTCCCATTCTTGGTATTCTTGATATTTATCTAAGCCATTCTCCGTCAATCACAGAACGATATTTGTAGAAGGAGATAACTGGGGAAATAGAAAAAGCACTATTTGGTCCTATATGTACATAGTTACTCTTGAATTGAAATTAGTTCAAAATAATTATTTTCCAGGCTTATAAAGACACCTCTTATGTACACAGGCCTCTCTAAAACTCATTTGTGGAGCTGCAAATTACTGCTCAGCATAGAGAACATTTCAAAAACTAAACTATGGCCTTTAGGTATTTTGGTATTTTGCATGTGTGAAATTATTTTCATGATATTGCCTCTGGAAAAAGAATAAAATCCAATAAAATCCTCATTTCCTGCATAAACACAACTTTTCTGTAACCAGCACCTTCATATATATTTTGTGATACTAGACATGCTTTGGTGCAAATACTACTCTCAACTACTCCCGCGTTATATATATTAGATACCTGTGAAATTATCAGCACTGAGAATCTCAGATATGCATACAGTATATCTGCTAGTTGCTAATGACAGGATATTTACCCACTATGCTTATTATACAGTCACTGCTGTAGGTTTTGTACACTCTCTTATACCATCAGTAAGTATAAATTAAAAATGTACCTTTTCTTGTTTCAACTATTGATTAATTAACTATTGTCCATACTGTTACTGCTTTAAGTTTTTAAGCTGAATATCGTTTGTTCCCAATTGTAAAGCGCTACGGAATTTGCTGGCGCTATATAAATAAATGTTGATGATGATGATGAATATCCTTCATTATTATCACAGCTTAGCACATCGCCAATTAGGTAAATTAAGAGGGAGTTCGCCACAAGCTTTTTTAAATGAAAGAGTGTTACACAAGCACTTGATGAAAGCTGCATCAACACAAATAATGATCTTCCTCTGATACGTAGGATATCAGCATTTACATGGAATTGTTCATCTATAACTGGACTAGCGCAAAGACTGGGTCCAGAAATACGATTATTTCCTGCAGCAAAAACTACACATAGATTTCTACAATATCTCCAATGTTTCCGTTCAGTTACATTTAGCAGGCATCGGTCACAAATATTATACAATTTATGCGGACAGTATACAAGTGTTAAAATCTTTAGTCTACGTGGACCAAGTATTACCATTACAAGCTTGAAGAGACAATGGGGCTGTGCAGCATAAAACAGCTTGATTAATTGGATGGAGCTCACATAACTGATGATGTTAGGGCTGGTCAAAGTGGTAGTCCCAAGGACTAAAGTTCACTTACAACAGAAAATGGGCGATCTAAGTCACCAAAGGCTGTCCGTGTCTTTGACCTTTTAGTTAAGTTTGCTTTAAAGGATGATACAATTTCTCTCCAGCGCACTGTTCATAAACGGATGTCATGACATTCTCATTCTTCATTTATTCACCTTATACCCATACTTTAAAAACTGGCAGCACATTACACCCATCTGTCAGTAAATTATAGCACCATCCTTTTCCAACCTAGCTACCTGCTTCATGATACCCTTGTTACCTGGCACAATAACATCACCAATACTTCAGTTACTGACTACACGACATCCTCCTTCTTTATTAACTGACATTGCGACAAGTCCAATCTTCACTAATTTGTTCCACAGTGTCCTTCCAATTCAGTATCTGCCTCCACAACCAGGGCCTGATCAACCAATAGGCTGATCAGGCTGCAGCCTGGGGCACTGGGTCCAGCAGGGGCGAAATTTACATCTAACATACACACACACAGACAGAGAGAGAGAGAGACCAGGGTCATTTTTTGATAGCAGCCAATTAACCTACTAGTATGTTTTTGGAATGTGGGAGGAAACCGGAGCACCCAGGGGAAACCCACGCAAACACGGGGAGAACATACAAACTCCACACAGATGGCCATGGTCGGGAATTGAAATCATGACCCCAGCGCTGTGAGGCAGAAGTGCTAACCACTTCGCCACTGTGCTGCCCAATGTGGTACTTAGTCTAGTAAACCAGACTACGTACAGTCTGCACCCATAGTGACAGGACAGCTAACAACACGCGCATGTGCTGCCAGCTTTCTGTCAACAAGAAAAATGAACAAGGAGATTTCTGCAGTGCAGTGCTGGAGCCTGTGTACCAGGGTACTAGCCTAATGTGCATGGAACCCTTAATCAGGCCCTGTCTAGAACAACCACATGTTACTCAAACAGGCTCTGTATCCACCATTCATTAAACAGGTATCTAGGGTGCTTATTGAATGCATAGGGAGCCCCTAAAACACTGAATGATTAACATAATTTCACTCATCCACTTTTTTCAATGCCCCTGCGGAGCCAACGACCAAAAGCACCGGCGGCATGTCTGACAGTTGGCAGGGCAATACCTAAGGACTCTCTGGGGCTTCCATTGAGTCAACCATGAGTTTTTTTTTTATACCATATTGTTCACTAAAATGTGAGGTATCTGTCCAACAACTGAAGCTTGGCCAAACTTGGATCATGCAACTTAACAATTATCCCAAGCACACCAGTAAAAACTACCAATGAATGACTGAAAAGTAAAAGAATCAAGGTTTTGGAATTGCCAAGTCCAGATCTCAATCCAATTGAGATGCTGTGGTGGAATCTTCAGAGAGCTGTTCATAAACAAACGTCCATAAACATCAGTGAACTGAAGCAGTGTTGTCAGGAGAAATTCCTCAAACACAATTTTGATATTGAATTAGGAGGTGTACTTTCCTTTTTCACACATGGCTTGTTCCTATTGCCTTATTTTTGTTAAATAAATAATGACAAATTAAAATCTGTTAAATGTTTTTGATACCCCAAAAATGGAGTACCCTGGGGTGTATCTATATGTAAATATATGTGTGTGCACTCATGGCTATGTTCATATACCTGCCTGGTTAGATGTGGTTACATTTGTTAATTGTTATAAGATTTAAAAAAAGAAAAAAAAGATTCTGGCAGAGAGATGTGACCTTTGGGAGTGGCTGGTGGTTGGCACTCCCAAAGGTCCTGAGTATCACACTCCTCTTCCAAAGGAGAGGAGGAGTGTGATACTCAGGACTGCTGAGAGAGATCCCTGGGTCTGGATAAACTGAGAGCGAAAACATAGGGATAGAATGAAATCAGACAAAGTAATATATAAGTAGATTAAATTGAAGAAAGTGTAAGAAGAGAAGAAGTGAGCAAAAGAGAGTCTGAGTAACAAGGAAAGTGCTGAACATTACTGTAGTAGAGAGATCTGTGAGTATACACACACACAACAGAGAATGAGCTATGTACTGAGGACCATAGTTGCCAATTCCGCTTATAACAAGCGGAATTGGGCTTCTTTTCCCACTGCTGCGGGTAGCTTGTTTTTGGGCTTGGACACGTTCTCCAAGTCCTCAGGCTGCATTATCGTTTTTTTTCCCTTTGGTACCATTTTGTGATTGGTGCATTTATTTTTATTTTTTTTGTGGGCGGGTTGTGCAGCGAATTCCTCCAATGAAGTGGCGCTTTGTGGGTGGGCGGAGTCAGAGGAGGACGTGGAATAAATCACAGCAACCTACTGAAATAAGTGCTGTGACAGACACATGATCGCTGTACTTATAGCAGGTAACACTGCTATATAACACCCCCCTTCCCATTCAGTAAGCTGCTCATGTCAGAAGACTGTTTATACTGTTATATCATTGGGCTGTGTGGTATAGACATACCAGTGTCCTAAATTACAGCATTTGCTTTCTCATTTGCCATATCAGTGTATAAATGTGTCCTCTTGTGTATATAAAGGTTTTCTAAATGGAGTTTCAGTGTAGAAATTAGTGTTATAGAAAAGGACGGTCCACTATAAGTTGGGCTTTTTTGGGGGGATTTTTAGAATTGTTTTGGGCTTGTTTTTCACTAACCGGTTGCTTGTTTTTCATTTCAGAGTTGGCAACCCTGCTGAGGACAGTGTCAGAGGAGAGAGACAAGTTTGAGTTGTATAATAACAGTTAAGCAGACACAGATCAGTATAACTCCCCCCATTAAATCACTGCCACTGAACAAAACATCAGCAGTTACTTAGACACATGTTACTGATCCCTATATACTTGAACTGCTTATTAATAAGAATCAGTTTTTCAAGAAAACTACAGAAATAGTGTTTTTACCAAACTCTTCTTGAGTATCACACTCCTCTCCCAAAGGAGTGGAGTGTGATATTCAGGACCGCAAGGTCTGCAACCACTTAATAAAGTGACTATTTATAAAGTCCAACGGGATAAAAAAATATAAGCTGTTTTTGAAGGAAAAACCGTCAGCAGTGGTAGTGAGGGCCTGGGCTGGGCCCCCTGGCATTAGTACCCGCCCATCCCCTCCTTCTTGGCGGCCCCGACCCCAACCACGTGCACCACTTCTACAAATAGATAATGAAATATATGATGTGGGTCTTAAAGTTATATTGAGAAATTCATCGTGTTAAGTTACGTGTAAATGTTAGGTAATTATATATATATATATATATATATATATATATGAAGAGTAATATTTTTGTTCTGGCAGAATCATTCATAGACATAGAATTGCAATAAGATATTAGTGTTATTAATAAGGTGAATTTAAAGGTTTGTCAATTGTAAATAGTTTCAAAATGATAAGATACTGTTTAACAATAATTGTGTGCTTCGAAGATAAATATCGGAGTAATTCTTATTAATAAAAGTAAATTAGTTCACAATACATTTGTGTCATCTTAAATCTCTGTGGATAAATCTCCCTACCTCTGAGGTGCATAGAAAATCAGAACTATTGAAACCTGAAAGAGAACTATCTAATACTGGTAAAGTGCAACTTCAACGTATTACTCTAAATAACACCACACATGGTATTACAGGTTACTTAGCAAATGAAAGTAGATTGATCAAATTTTAGGTCTTAGGTGAGGTTTATTATGTCAGGATATGTAAAACAAAGATTTTAAATGTGGTGCTTTATTTCTCACATGACTGTATCCTGCAGCATCTTTCCCCAAAACATCCCGACCTTTCGTATTTGGTTCTAAATGATCACATACATCAATAACTGACTCCACAACATCTCCATTTTCCAATGTGTGTCTCATTAACATCTCCATCTTTCTGTGTCTGGCTCTATAAATTCCTTCCCTCAGTATCCTGGCTATAAACCATGCCCATCCTTTAATTAATTGGTTTAGAGAATTTCCCATCTTTCATTAACTGTCTATATAATATATGCACTGCTTTATTAACAATTATGGCCTGCTAACGTCAGGTGAACACATACCATTCATCAGGGATGATGGCGATTATAAGGATGATTTACATAAGGCGATTGGGAGGACCTTCAATTTAAATACAAAAGAAAATAAAAATATCACATTGAGCTGATTAGATGGACTGATAAGTTATTTTTTGTTGTTAAATTCTATGATCACCTACGGGTATCACACGTGGTCAGCCTGCAGTGAACGCATGCACACGCAATTTAGCAAAAATCTGTTCCTCTCCAAACCACAAGCGCGAATGGTGTTGAGGTTCATCAAGTGAAAAGCCACCTGCACTTCATGTGTGTTCAGCAGAGTGATCAATGATATAGATATGCAGTAAACAAAAGCTCATCTGTGCTCAATCATATTTCCTAAAAGTGGGCACATCATAGAGACGTTTATGACTACATTCAGATGGTAAATTATGTAATGACAATTTATAGCAGGGATACCTGATGTTCCCACTGCAATTGACATATGGCATTGTCATGGTTCTTAATGGCAGAAGGAGGATATTATAAAGCTAGTGCAAGGGAGATTGTTGATCATGTGTTTCAAGGATCAGGAGAAATGTTGGAACCCAAATCAAACAATTATTTAGCACACTTGCTGAAGTTATGGTGCAGAATGTGTTTTAAATCAATTAACTGAACATCACAAATATGCAACTGTGACATCAATTCAGGATGATAGGCAGAAATCAAATAAAAATAGAGTTGTACAAAACATAAGTTTATTTTGAAAGTGTTCTGTAAGAATTGTTTTTAATAGTTTATTTGTATTTTTTAATAGGTTGTCAGATAAGTGTATACTGTAAACAAAACAAAAATCCCCTTAATGGCATGAAAACACCTTGCACAAAATGTAACAAGGAAAAAAATACAATGTTTCCAGAACACTGGATAACAACCAAACTCTGGTCAAAAATAGCAATAATATTCAAATTAGTAATAGAATTGTGTTTGCTTGTAAAATAATACTTATTATATATTACTAAATTACAGTGAACCATTCAATAGAATAACAAGTCTTAAAAATCTTTATTATCAATTTATAATCTACATGATTTTCTTTTATTCTTTTTGTTATTTTACATTTTGATTATCATCAATCCTGTCCTTGAAGAACTTGTGGGATTGATATCGCACTTGTAATAACAAACTTACTTAATCTGTGCACTCGTGATAGCAGAAGGAGAGGTTCGCTAATTGCTGGAGCTGTCAAACTTTAATACAGCAAACGTAGATGGCATAACATTGAGGGCACGCTTGTTTTTTCCAGATGCCATCAAGGTGGTCCGGATTGCCCTTCTCTCCTGGAACGGAAACATGGAGTTCCTTAGCCCCTATGATGTGGATGCTTATTTCTGCTGTATGTTTATCCTTGATACATTAAAGTTTTCAGCAGGATGAGAAGGTGACTATTTCTAAGTGGGGTTTCATGTGTTCAGTTCATACTTCTTATTCCACAAGCAAAGTTCAAAACCTTGGGGCCATATGATTGTATATAGGTAAAGCTTTGCAGCCTCTCCCCCTTTTGCATCAAGTCCATTTACAAGGGTTCAGTCTCAAGCTATCTGCATGTAGTTTGTATTTTCTCCCCGTGTTTGCGAGGAGACCATACAAAAACATACTGGTAGTTAATTGGCTGCTATCAAAATTGACCCGTGTGTGTGTGTGTTAGGGAATTTAGACTGTAAAAGTTCCAATGGGGCAGGGATAGATGTGAATGGCAAATATTTGTACAGTGCTACAGAATTGGTGGCGCTATATACATAAATAAATTATGATGATGATGATTATTACGATTACACAGATCTGCGAAATTTAAGGTATTGAAAGCTTTTTTAACAATGCTTTTATATTCTTAATTATACTCCTGTGTACATCAAGGAATAGTATATAAAATAAATTACCATATCACTTTTACTTATAAGAGGGTTACATACATTTTTAAGAAAAAACAAGAAGTTTAATTGCTGCTGACATATTTATTGTGAAATACGAAGACGTGTAGATGATATCACTGTGTTTTTGTCTTAATTACATAATAAAACAACAATAAAATCAAACAATATTAGAAACAAAACCATAATTATTGAAAAAATCGATAATATCTTGTTTTTTTGTCTTCAAACTTAATTTTGTCACTTTTCGCTTATAAGTTTTTTCTGTGTCCTCTCTGTGTATCATCCAGCAGTAGTCAGCCATCATGCTGACGTCCCAACGACCCTGGTATCTTCTTTCTACATCTTTATTACCAAAATATTACCAATATTTCTCTGCATGTTGTTTGTATTCAATATATTTTTGGTATATTAGGTAATATTTGTTTTAAGCTTAATTAAATAAATTTAGGTTTTAATGAATTTATTAGGATATAGGCATCACTTGCGCAGTTCAAATTTGTTTTTTATTTTGTTAATTTTATAGGATGATTTGCACTAGCTCTACTGAACAGCTGCATCTGATACTTTTTTATTGTTTAATTTGATTTGATCCAGCACATGTGTATACTTCTAGCGCCCAAAGTTAAGTAGTGTTTTTGGTAATCTTGTTGCTGGCCAAGTACATGCATACAATTTTAAGATCTCCGCATATTAACCAATTGTGTCTTGCATATCTAATCAGTTCTAAAACAGTCTTCAAATGTTCATATATTTCTTTAAGATAGACTGAATGTGCTAATGGTATTGACACGTATGTGTTGCCAATGTGCAATAAAACAGCTTTTAAACTTCTTTTTGAAGAATCTATGAATGTATATGTACTGTGTGTGTGTGTAGTATGTAGTGTGTACTGTGTGTGTATGTGGTGGTAGGCAGGGATTAAAATGAGCCGGCACAGGGCAAAACTGTGTTGCATCTGTTGTATTTGGTTCCACCTTTGCCAGCTCACCTTGTAGTTGTATTTATTGTGTGTGTGCAATGTTCCTTTATACAGTATGGGGTTTAGGACCTTTGTAAATTTCAGCTCCAGGCCCATGTGGACATTAATCTGGCACTGGGCGGGGGGAAGTTTTATGACGAGAGCTGAATTGCAACGTTTTATACTACCGACTGAATTCATTTAAGACAATGTTTTATAATAAATGTAGGTAGAATACATTTATTTTTTTAAAGAATATGAAAAAAATTATGTATTAATCGATACACGTTTTGCAGAAAAACGTGATGTGATATGCACAATCGGGAGTCATTTTCGTGTTCAGAAGCCACTCCCCTCCATTGGAACAAGCTCCCCCGCTCCATCAGAACTTCCCCTAATCTGTCCTCTTTCAAACGAACATTAAAAACCCACCTTTTCCTTAAAGCCTTCCAGTCTCATGCCTAAACTCCCACCGGTCGGCTACCTCTCTTTCTCATCCCTTCTTCCCTTCTCCCCCTTCCTCGACTCCGTCTCCGTTTCTCCCGTCTCTCCGTCTCATCCATGTGTCTGTCTGTCTTCCCCTCCCTTTAGATTGTTCGCTCCTTTGAGCAGGGCTCTCCTGTTTCCATCACTTTTAACTGCGCTCTCCAGCTACTCAGCTCACCTCCTCTCAGTCCCTCTGCCCTCTGTCTCCTCTCGCTTCTGTCCGCTCCCCTCAGTGACTGTCAACCTGTCATCCGTGCCCACCCTCTTGGGCCATAGTTACCTGCCTATACTCACTTTTCCCCTCCCTCCCTCTCTTTCATGCTGTGCCTGAGCCCCCAGAGTTATAGTGCTTACTGTTACTTGTACTGTGCTGTTTCACCTTGTAGTGTGCCATTGTTTGTCCTTCTACGGCGCTACGGATACTTTGTGGCGCCCTATAAATAAAAATTAATAATAATAATAATAATCATGCCATCCCCCAGTCTTTCCTTATGTTTCATTTGTTTTACCCCCCCCCCCCCTGTCTGTCTTTGTGTTCTATGTGTCAGGTTAGCTATACCCACCTTTTGTGGATGGGAATGTATACTCTCTTTGATACATTTAATCTTCTTTGGCTTAGTGTTATGATGTTATAATTTCTTTATCACTCGCCATCCAAAACGAATACTGTTGAAAATACATATGTATAACCTGTGTTTGTTGTTAAACCTCAATAAAAACTTATTTAAAAAAAAAAAAGGCTTTTTCATCGCAGACCTGTGTTATGTATATGAGGGGGCCAATACATTGCTGATGGCCATCTTACAACAATGTCAGGACAGGGGAAAGTTCAACATGCAATGCACCAGTGTTTCTCTATAGAGATCGAAGATCCATCTGAGCTTCCCCTCTTCTCCATTAACCTATAAAAGAAAGAACAGAGTAGAAACTAATTTATACAATGCTCATGTGCTCAATCCCATAGCAACCTGCAGTAACTGGAGGTTCAAATCTCCCAGCAGAAGTAGATATGACAGCTTCATTGAAGGGATCTAATTGCACACAAACTGCCCTAAACTTGAGAGTGAAGACCTATGTGAGTGACAAAAACATAAAACAAGTAACATATAACATGTAACCAGGGCCGCCGAGAGGGGGGGGGGAGCGGGTACTAATTACCCGGGCCCGGCATGTCAGGGGGCCCGGCCCGGGCCCTTGCGCTGCTGATTTTTTTTAATTTTTTAATTTTTTTTTTCAAAACGTTTTTTTTCCTTTCCTTTTTTTTTTTTTTTTTGGCGGGGGGGGGGGGGGGGGGGGCGGGGGGGGGCTCGGTCGTTGGTGGGGGAGCAGGCTAGTTTAAAAAAAAAAAAAAAACATACTCACCTGATCGCGGAGCCGGCATCCCTCCTCTCTGCTGCTCTGTGCTCTATTCAGACTGTCTGAATGCTGGGTGTGATGTCATCATGTCATGCCCAGCATTCAGTCAGTCTGGAGCAATGGAGCACAGAGCAGCAGAGAAGACCAAGAGAGGAGAAAAGGTAAGTGAAGGGAGGAAAACGAGGGGGGCACAGAGGGGTTAAAAAACGGGGGGGGGGGGGGCAGCATGACAGAGGGGTTAAAAAATGAGGGGGAGCACAAAGGGGTTAAAAAACGGGGGGGCAGCATGACAGAGGGGTTAAAAAATGAGGGGGCACAAAGGGGTTAAAAAACGGGGGGGCAGCATGACAGAGGGGTTAAAAAATAAGGGGGGGCACAGAGGGGTTAAAAAACGGGGAAGCAGCATGTCAGAGGAGTTAAAAACGGGGAAGCAGCATGTCAGAGGGGTTAAAAAATTAGGGGGAGCACAGAGGGGTTAAAAAACGGGAAAGCAGCATGTCAAAGGGGTTAAAAACGGGGAAGCAGCATGTCAGAGGGGTTAAAAAATGAGTGGGGGCACAGAGGGGTTAAAAAATGGGAAAGCAGCATGTCAGAGGGGTTAAAAATTGAGGGGGGAGCACAGAGGGGTTAAAAAACGGGAAAGCAGCATGTCAGAGGGGTTAAAAAATGAGAGGGGCACAGATGGGTTAAAAAATGGGAAAGCAGCATGTCAGAGGGGTTAAAAATTGAGGGGGGAGCACAGAGGGGTTAAAAAATGGGAAAGCAGCATGACAGAGGGGGTGAAAAAATGAGAGGGGCACAGATGGGTTAAAAAACGGGGCAGTATGGCACAGTGGGGTTAATAAACAGGGGTCAGCATGGCACAGTGGGGTTAAAAAATGGTGGGCAGCATGACACAGTGGGGTTACAAAGGGGGGGGGGAGGCATGGCACAGTGGGATTGAAAAAGGGGGGGAGCAGCATAGTATAGTCTGATGAAGGGGAGCCAGATGAAGGGGGCAAAAACAGCATGGAGGGCACAGTGTGATCATAAGGCATGGCGATGATGAAGGGGCACATTATTGTAATATTGGAGCTGGAGGAAGGCCTAATTATTAATCGTGGGTGCTATTGATTTAACGCTGGGGCTGGCTGTAATTTTCTAAATGTAGCCATTTTTTTTTCAAAATAGGTCCTTCAACATTTCTGGATCCGGACAAGCCACAACTAAAGAAAGCAGCAGCCACAGGTGGAGAAAGTGAGAAGAACAGGTAGGAGAGAGCAGCACAGTGTGTGAAATGTTGTGATTCTAGTAGGGACAATACCAATTTTTGGTGAATGTTGTGTCCAATGTAAGGTGTAGGCCAAGACTGAACTGTTTGTGTACACACTGCATTGTTTGTATACTACCCTGTGGTGGTAGATGTCCTGAAAGTCAGGAGTGCTTAAACATATGTGACGCTCCGGCGAATTGAGAGCCTAGTGGTTTTTATGTTAGCCACGCCCCAATGGCACGTTTGCCACGCCCCCAAATGCATGACCGCACCTCCCAAAATTTTTGCACTGCCGTTTGGCTAGCCACGCCCCTGAATATATGACCATACACCTAATCTTTTTTGCGCCGCCGTAAGGCGGCGCAAAAAAATTTTGGGGCTTACTTTACTATGAGGGGGGCCCCATGAATTTGTTGTACCCGGGCCCTGAATTCTTCTTGGCAGCCCTGCATGTAACTACATGAAATAAATAGTGCCCTTAGGACCCAACACTTCCCAAATATTGATGCCCAGCCAGAATCCCTAGCGACAACAGAAGTGTGTGCTTGATGGCTAAAATAAATAGGTGCCAAAATATGCTGCAAGTCCATGTCAACACTCCATGCAGTGAGTAACCCACCACCTTCAATCAGTGGAGACACTTTGTGTGAAACTAGGTGCACAAAAATCCTCTATTGATAATCATATTTGCTGAAACCATACATTTAAAACATAACTTTTATTATATATGGTCTAAAAAGCAAAATATAAAATGATATCATACTAATAAAACAAATCAAAATAAAATGAGCTGGATGCACTATATGCTTGTACCTATATATTCAAACGATAGAGTATATGGTACAGAGGTTGTATTAGTTTAGTTAACATGCAGGTATATTGTTTATAGTCAATGATGAATAAACTGCAGTTGCTATAATTATAGTCAGAACCGCCACTAGAGGCATATATATATATATATATATATATATATATATGTGCCCTTTCTAAAATATTGTATAACCATACACCTGTAGTATTTATTTACACCTAAAGGTCAATATCAGGTCTGTTTAATAGCAGACCTTAAATTAAGATACAATAATATCTGGCAGGCAAAGTAAGCCTGGTTATATAGTATATTACTGACTATCTCCTGCGCTCCCCATAGACACTGACTTTATAGAAACAAGCCCACATCGCCCATTGATATGAGTCACCAGGTAATTAGGATGAAGTCTGCCTAACAGCAGATCCAAATTTGCATAGCGACAAAGTTAATGTCTAAATAGTGCTATCTCTTAATAGAGACTGGTTATGGTTAGTGTCTTGCTAACTGCCTCCTAAATTCCCCTCTATCTCTGGGTTTATAGGGTTAATCCTGCATTAACAATCTCCTTCAAGTCAAAAAGATTTTTGGATTTTATTAGTATGATATCATTTTATATTTCGCTTTTTAGACCATATATAATAAAAGTTATGTTTTAAATGGATGGTTTCAGCAAATATGATTATCAATAGTGGATTTTTGTGCACCTAGTTTCAAGAAACTTTTGCTCTCTTTCTCTTTCATACATGTTATACCTGAGTTTCAAGGTTGCACCCCAGTTACAAATTATAAAAACTCTTATAATTATAGATAAGAGTAAATAATCATCATTATTGGTATGATTATTTGTACTGGGTCATAATCTTGTAATTGGTGCGGTAGTACAACTTCCTCTTACACAAAAAAACAGATTAAAGCTGGGTACACACTACACAGTTTTCATCCAATAATCGGCTAAATCAGCCGACATACGACCGCTCATTCAAAAGTCGGGTCAGTGTGTGTAGTGACACGATGGTCGAAAGTCTGCCCAAATGGATGATTGTCGCCTCATTTGGTTGGTCGTACCGTTTAATATTTTCATTCCAATCTCGTTTCCGCTGTGTAGTGTGTATAAACTTCCGACCGATCCACAACAGTGAGTACGAAATTACAGTCACTGCTCACGACAACATGGCTGTAAAAAGTCGCTAAAGGGATGTCCGCTCTTCCCTTTATCGTCCTAAACAAGGCTAGTGTGTATGCAGTCCATGGACCGAGCGATCGGAACATCGATCGCATGTAAAATTCGCTCGGCATAAAAAGTTGGTTGAAATTTCTGTAGTTTGTACCCAGCTTTAGCCAGCAGTACAACCAGGAAATGACGGGGCACAACAATTAAACAAGCAGTCTAGTTGATGGACTTTATTAAGAGACAATGAGAGAAGAAGGTAAACATAGAACGTAAACATCATTATTTCTGTATTATGTTCGGCTGGGTACGCACTACAAAAAATTTCCCCTGATGCGATATAGGTAACGATTTTGGCAACATCTGCAACAAAAAATTCCCGATCAGCATGACGATTCATGTGTACACACTAAACACGTTTTACAAGATCTGTGCTCTTCATCTGTAATAACCATCGGCTGAAAAGATCGGGACTCAGCACACTCCATGGAGATCTATGGACACCACTGCAGAATAGGAACAACATTGTTCCATCATTGAACGAGATTTTTAGATCGGTTTTAAAATGCGATATCGGTCCAACTGGTTGTTTATCTTGTGATTGGCCCGATAATCGTCTGAAAAACCTATAGTGTACACCCAGCCTTACTTCACAAAAAGATTGCTAAACAAATAGAAATGCTGTAAATCAGAGCTGGTAGGAATTAAAAAGAAAATATTGAAAAATGCCTTAAAGCTGTTTTTAGAATGAAAAATGTTGGAATTTTATAACTGATCAAAACATGGATCTGACTCCATGGGTCAGAGTTTAGCCTAGGTGGTATTGCTAATGTATCTCCTTTTTACTGTAATAGGAACAGGACCTGATTAAGAGTTCAGGCCGCCTGAGGCTACTACACTCTTAGCACCTCCTTGCCTTCCATAACAGGCTAATGTGCTGTAACTAAAAACGAACAGGTCCTTAATTTAAATACTGGCTTTCTTCATCCCCCTACCCACCAATTTTTATGGTCCTTTGTGTCCGAAACTCAGCTCCACTTGGCTTGGCGCTACTGCGGGTGAAGATGTTGAGGTGGAGGGGGCTGTCACATCTACGTCTGTTGCCATACCTGTCTCTAGTACTGGCTTAGCCTCAAGCGCCCGCCTAACGATGACTACATTTTCTTCCATGTTTCCTTTTTATGTTGGAGAACATCTATTCTGCAATATTTTAAAATTAATTTCAGTTCATACCTCTCCCTATCATAACTGTGCTCCCCCAAGAAAATGTTGCATACCCCCAAAAACTTTGCATCATAGGCTGCAGCCTAGTAGGATAGGAAACCCTGGGTATACTGAAAAAAACATACAGATCTGCTCTGCAGATGAAGGAACACTACTTAGAAAATAAGCATATAGGAATAAACAAAATGAAATACAACTCAAGTATTCCTGAGTTACGTACGTGTATATAAGTAGAGTGTTTTCAGCTTCGTACCTGATATACAGGAACTTCACGATCTTTAGATGACCCCATCTAACACTTGCAGTCACCTAGCTCTAGGCAGCACCCCTGCCTTGTGTTTGATATCAGTCTTTAGTAACTCTTTTCTTTTGCAATGTTAACTCTTGTAATCTGGCAGGATTACACCTCTAGCCCCTTTAATGTGTGCATTTCCAGGAGGTATGCGGATATGCATGGAAGCTGCTCATCCTCTGAAATGCAAATGAAGCATCTTCAAACCTCTGTTTAATTGTATGCTATGAGTTACAATGTCAGGCTATTGTTAACAAGTGCTTAGCCTCTGATCTATCTCTGTTAAATTGATAAAGTCGCTTCAGTTCCACGAATCTAGGTGCAATATTTTCAGTAATGGCTAAATAAAAATTAAATAATCAGATATTTTATTTTTTTTTAACATTTTTATTGAAGAAGTTCGGATAATATAACATAATAATAGCTGTCATATATTGACAATCATTTTCAGGTACGATCAACAGACATGTACATATATAGTATTACATATTTTGTGAGCACGGTCCGGGAGACTCGTCGATGTTGGGTCTTGTTCTTGTCTACATAGAATACATCTTAACTTTCTCAAATACAAATATTCCCAGCATAAATAAGTTATGAATTTCTAGCAAAAACCCTTCTGGAGGGATGCCTCCAGCCAATCCATCCGTGGGAGGAAATACATTTTCTCCTTAAACAAATCGAATGTTGGAAGAGAATTCGGAACCCACATATGCAGAACGGACATAAGTAACCTTCTCCTACCTGCGGAGGTCCGCGTATCAGGAGGCAGAATGCCCAAAATTGCCCATTCAGGCGTGAATGGTTATTAATTTACTAAATCTGCAGTTGCAAATCTCCATACCCGGGTCCAGAAGGCTTTAATTACGGGACAAGCCCATAACCAGTGATATAAATCCGCCTGGGGGCAGGGCTGCCATCAGAAACTGTGGGGTCCAGTACTAATTAATCTGGCAGGTCCCCCCCTCCCCATACATGTGTCCCCCTCCCTCTTCGCCATACATGCGCCCCCTATCCCTCATCACAGTACATTCCCCCACTCCCTCATCACATTAAATGTTCCCCTCCCCCCAAAGTAAATGTTCCCCTCTCCCTCCCAATCACAGTAAATGTCCCCCTTTCCCCTACCCGCATTAACAGTGAACGTCCCCCACCCCCCCTCCGCAGTTAATGCCCCCCTCCACAGTTAATGTCCCCCTCTCCCCCCCTCCACAGTTAATGTCCCCCTCTCCCACCCAATCACAGTTAATGTCCCCCTCTCCACCCCCAATCACAGTTAATGTCCCCCTCTCCCCACCCAATCACAGTTAAGGTCCCCCTCTCCACCCCACAGTTAAGGTCCCCTCTCCCCCCCCCCACAGTTAATGTCCCCCTCTCTTCCCCCCAATCACAGTTAATGTCCCCCCCCAGAGTTAATGTCCCCTTCTCCCCCCCTAGGCACAGTTAATGTCCCCTCTTCTATCTGCCTCTCTCTTATAAAATGAATACCTAATTAACTTACCTTCTCCTCCGCTATGCTGCAGCTCCCGGTCACTGATACACTGATTCACCGCGCTGTGCTCCCAGCCTATCAGAGCCTTGGAGGCAGAGCTATAGCATCGGAGAGAAGAAGGGGCAGCACGGTCAGTCAGACTGAGAGGCCCGGACGGTCCAGGGAGCCTGGACAGACGGAGAGGTCTGTCCGGGTCCCTACTCTGTCCGGGCCCCTCACAGCAGTACTGGCCGTACCCTCTTGATGGTGGCTCTGCCTGGGGGTCAGCTGAGAGACCAAAGATATTTCGATGATGGGGTGAGAGGTAGCCTCTATGAAAGATGTTAAGGAACATTTCGGCATACATGGAAGCTGAAAAAAGTTTTATCGAGGTAGCCAATTCCTTCAACAACATCTGTTCTGTTAATCGAGGGAAATGGCGTAACCACTCAGACCCGAATTATAATCAGATATTTACATTAATTATTGACTAATAATTATTACCTAACTAATTTTATCAAACAGTATGCCCTGTAACTAAAAATAAATAAACATGTATTGCGCTCTATCCTTTCAGTCTCCTGCTTATTAATATTATATAGTATTTGTAGATGTTAATATTTTTGTGATGCCGATCATTCCTGAGGACCTCCATATACACTATTCTATTACATAAATATTTAATGTGATCCAGCCCACACACACATCATTATAATATAAAGGCAGCCCATCTTAAGAAAATCTTGGATAGTATTATTTCAGTAAATGTGAATTGCTTTACAGCTAATACATTCCTGTTGCTGCTCTTCACAAATGATCCCACATTGGCATAAAAAGTGCAGCTAACTTGCCCTCATCAATCAGATAGATTTCCACTGTTCCATCAAATATGATGCTCACAGTTTCCCATAGCTGACTATTGTGCTGAGACAAATGAATGCACATCCAGATGGTTTTCGTCCCTTCGTGACCACATCAATTTTTACACTGCCAGTTTCACCATGAATAACTATATTATTCCGTAGTTTAAACATGTAAATTGGACTATTTATTTGTCAACATATTAGAATGTTTCTCTTTTTATTTTATGGGAGTAATATAGTGGAACATTGAGGAAAGAATGGAAAAATTATGTTCCATGAGTCTTTCCATAGCTTCACCCAAGTAGTGCAAATCCAGATATTTACACCAACATTTAATTACCTTGTTATTCTGCGTATGGCAATAATAAGTATGAGTACTTGCTGAAAGGTCTGATATAACACTAGGATCCAGGAACAAAGATTTTCATGTTAAATTTAGAAGCTTGTTCCCGATGACTTGTAGCATTTGCACTACGCTACAATATAGCTGTCTGCGCAATTTCTAAACTTGAAAGATAATAGGGGGAGGGGGCAGTTTTTAACTAGTTACGAGATACCTGTGATATGTGTATTATTCACACATTTTTGTACAAGTGTGGGACCCACAAAATGCTTAATGCAGCCATGCTGGGGAGGGTGTTGTCTGTTCCCAACTTTTAAGTGAGATATTCACTTCTGCTCCTATTCCTGCTCTGAAGAAACCCTGACAGCCTTCAGTCCTCCAACCCGGAGGACAAATGGCCACTGGGAACCGAGCAATTTGAGCAAATGTTTACTGTGCTAAGACTTTCAAATGCTAGATGGGCTGATATTCTGGGGCATAATTAATGCCTACTTGGCTCCATAGTAGAAGATTAAATCTCCTCCCTCTCAAGTCTTTATTCTAATGCCACTGTAAAGCTTATCATAACCTGCAGTGACTTAGATAGACAATGTGTTCATGTTATACCAAGCTGGCATCAAATTGATGTCTGTCCATATCTGACCTAAAATTACCATCCACATCTGATGGTCATAGCGTCGGGTGGAAAATACTGTTTATCAGTTGATAAGCAGGACCTCATCATTTATTTATATAACGCCACTAATTCTGCAGTGCTGTACAGAGAACTCACTCACATCAGTCCCTGCCCCAATAGAGCTTACAGTCTAAGCTCCCTAACACACACACAGACAGACTAGAGTCAATTTGAAAGCGCCCAATTAACCTACTAGTATGTTTTTGGACTGTGGGAGGAAACCCACGCAAACACGGGGAGAACATACAAACTTCACACAGATAAGTAGGGAATCAAACTCATGACCCCAGTGCTGAGAGGCAGAAGTGCTAAGCCACTGACCTTACAGTAAAGACCATTAACTGAAATTCAGGGGGAGGGTGGCACAGTGTGCAAAGCATATGGGTTTTACATGTGAAAATGGCAGTGTCTGCAGAGGTGTAAAATTTAACATTTTCTGATGGAGGCAGTTGAGCAAATTGGGTGTTCTTTGCTAATAATGGTTTAGGCCAGTGGTTCCCAAACTTTTGCAGTTCGTGGCACCCTTAGAGTCTCCAAATTTTTTCAAGGCACCCCTCCAAAATAATTATTGAGCAGCCCTGTTTTAGAAGTAGTTGGGTCAAAAAATTGTAATAAGTATTTAGGTCAGGACAGAAATACTTATTTAGTTGTATGCAAAAATGCCCCCTCTGCACCCAGACACTCTGCCCTCAGGCACACTGTCCCCTCTGCATCCAGACACACTGCCCCCTCTGCATCCAGACACACTGCCCCCTCTGCATCCAGACACACTGCCCTCTCTCACACTGCCCCCTCTGCCCTCTGTCACGCTGTCCCCCTCCTCTGCCCTCTCTCACAATGTCCCCCCTCCTCTGCCCTCACTCACGCTGTCCCCCCTCCTCTGCCCGCTGTCACCCTCCTCTGCTCCTGTTACACTCCTCTGCCCCGTTGTGCCCCTCTGTCACCCTCCTCTGCCCCTGTTACACTCCTCTGCCCCGTTGTGCCCCGCTGTCACGCACCTTCTCACTCCTCTGCCGCGCGCCAGCCATAGAAAAAAAAGAAAGAGCAGCCTCCTCTCTCCCACAGCAGCTTGTCACTGACGTCGATATTCAGTGACAGCTGAGGGAGAGAGGAGGCTTCTGGGTTCCGGCGGATTGGTAAGTTTCTGTGCTCTTTCTTTTTTTCAATGCTTGGCCCGCGGCACCCCAGTGACAGCGCCGCGGCACCCCTGGGAGCCGCGGCGCACAGTTTGGGAACCGCCGATTTAGGCACATGAATTAACTCACATGCTAAGAAGTGATTTTATGTCACATTATGACATTTGGGGAAAGTATTCCCTCTTTTCTGGTAGGGCGCACAGCATTTTCATCCCCATAACAAGACTCTTTTACTTTGCCCCATCCTGCCACCATTTATACAGAACACACATATTTAGGTGCATTTCAGCCAATGTCACAAATACATTCCAATGTACAATAGTAACACCTACCAATCTCCTCTCACTCCAGTGGCGGATCCAGAGGGGGGGGGGGGCGATCGGGGCATTCGCCCCCCCCTAGCAGCAAAAAGCTAGGTCCCAGCCGCCGATTAAAACGGGAGGGGCGGGGCTAAGCGCGAGCGGGGGGCGGGGCTAAATGTGGGCCAGCCAATCAGAGTGGCCCCAGCCAGCAACCACAACAGGAGGGGGCGGGGCTAATCGCGGGCGGAAGGCTGTGTTAACGCAGGCCAGCCAATCAGAGCAAAGGAGGGGCGTGATTATGCAAAATCGCCCCCCTAAACATAAAGTCTAGATCCGCCCCTGTCTCACTCTCATGTTAACTTAGAAAGAAATAAATGAGGCTTAACCAGCAGTATTTTAGGAGAGAAAGTTCTAAATCAATGAAGGGGGTGCTCCTAAAATCACAGTAGGTTAAATGTTAGGTGAAGTTTTCCTCATTCCAGTTGTAAAGCGTTATGGAATTTGTTGGCGCTATAGAAATAAATGATGATGATAAATGATGATGATTTTGCCATGGACATTTTCAGGTGGACCTGCAAACGTAAGAGCTTCCCCTTCTGCAACTACAGCCGTGGAATCTTCGTCCTGTTGTGGTATTGTGTATGTATTTACCTTTGACCATACAAAAGAAAGAATAATTAGAGAAAACAAAATGTGCCTTTTCAAAGGCCAGTAAGTGGGTGTGCACCGTAAAATGAAAGAAGCAGTCAAAGATATACTTATAAAAACCAGTACAAGCTGGTATAATGGATTTCTCATGATGCACCGTGGCTAAGTGGTTAGCACTTCTGTCTCACAGCACTAGGGTCATGCGTTAAATTCCCGACAATGGCCTTATCTGTGTGGAGTTTGTATGTTCTCCCTGTGTTTGCGTGGGTTTCCTCTGGGTGCTCCTGTTTCTTCCTACACTCCAAAAACATACTAGTAGGTTAATTGGCTGCTATCAAAAATTGACCCTAGTCTCTCTCTCTCTCTCTGTCTGTGTGTGTATATTAGGGAATTTAGACTGCAAACTCCAATGGGGCAGGGACTGATGTGAATCAGTTCTCTGTACAGTGCTGCGGAATCAGTGGCGCTATATAAATAAATGGTGATGATAATATTCACAAAAAACATACAAATAAAGACATAGGGCCTGATGCTGAGTTAGGAGCAAAGCAAAAGAAAAAGGAGCAAATTTTCACCTGGACAAACCATGTTACAATGCAAGGGCTGCAAATTAATATTTTTTTTTGCACACAAGGAAAGTACCGGCTGCTTTTTTATGTAGCACACAAATATTTTAAAATTAAGTTAAATTTAAATTTGAAATTTAAAGTTGATCTACAACATTCCCTATCCCAACTATGCATCTGCCCCACATTTTAAATTTACCCCACTCCAAAGCAACATGGTTTTGACAAGGTGCAAATTTGCTCCTTTTTTTTGCATTGCTCCTAACTCAGCATCAGATACACAGTAAGGACATCATGTAGAGTCGGACTGAAAGTCCATCTAAGAAGTGTAGAGTGGGAGTGTGCTGCAGCTTGGTAGGGTATTACGAGTGGCAAGCAACCCTAGTCGCATCCCATTTATAATACCCTACCGATCTGCGAGCAGTTCCTGCAGCTAGCTAGCTGCTTGCGCCACCTAATTCCGCACAGTTTTAGCCCTTTTTTGACGTGTATTGCATCTGAGCCTCACTGCGTTTAGGATTTACTTACAGGGTTACACCTTCACAATTCCTCTTTCTGCCCTTTCTTTCGTAGTGAGCCGCAAGCTGTCGTAAGTGTTAATTGCATCCAAGATGCAGGCGGATATGGTGCTTGCTGCACATGCGTGATAGCGTTTTTTTGTTCGATGCATCTAAAACAGACTTTGCGTCCGACTCTAAAGGAGGTCCTAAATGTTCATTTTGCTTTCTTTTGGTCCAATGAAATATCAGATCAAAGGGAGAATTATAAGATCTGACAATGTAAAACAATGGGTGAAATGAAATATATTACGGTTATACAGCAACAACTGATAAATAGAAGAAATTCAGAATGAAATCTGGGTATATATATATATATATATATATATATATATATATATATACATATACTTGATGTTTGGATTGGGTGGTTCTTTGTGCTGGCCTTCCTCAGAAGATCAGAATGTGGCTTACATGTTGCAGCCATTTAGGTTAATGGAGCATTTGTCTTAGGTGGATAAGTAATGTTATTTCTAAAAGGTGCTATTACTTACACATCCAACATAAATATCCTATTGTCCTCTGCTAGTTTTTTAAAAGAAAAACCTCTTCCCTAATACAGCTGTATATTGATTGCCCCCATTCCAACTCAAATTCTAGACATTGTTACAATTTTTCTTATGATTTATCTTTATAAAAACATTTTTTTTAGATTTTTTATTATTATTCAGTGGACCAAGGGGCATTTTTATCAAAGGGGAAGGAGCTCCATGGCTGACCAAAACTGGGATTTTTCCTGCAATAGGTCTCCCTATTCATCAAGGGGTTACTGCCAAATTTTGACTATGATAGCTTCCCATACTAAACATGGCTAAGCCTATTTAACAAGCACTGCAGAGGTACCTGTACAGCTGCAAAACTCAGGATGGTGATAACAGAATAAAATTAATGAAACATGCTTTAATATTTTTAGTTGTTGTATTTGTTTTACATTTTTTAATATTTTTTTCAAATGTATTTATTTTTATAAGTGAAACTGAAATTCCTAGTCTGGGCTTTCAGTTCCTCTGCGCAAACCTTACGCTCTGGGCTACTATCACTGTGGCAGCTGAGTATCGCCCACCAGGGATTGGCTGGCAGACTTTAGCCCTGGTACTAAGCACATAGCATTGGCCCATAAGTAGTGGCCCATCCTTAAAGGGTGGTTTGCAGTACAATATATATTTATCAATATAAAAAAAGCCTATATTAGTGTTGCTTAATCCATATATATATTTTTATGCCCAAACCCAGAGTTGGATGAAGGCTCTGGGGGGCCTGGGCACTTTAGACAGGTACCCTCTATGATGTAGCATGGTTATCATTTTAGACAAATACACAGGTAATACTGTGTGCACTACTGTTAGGTGCATACAGTTCTGCCTTCACGAGCAGTACACGGTGAAGCGGGACATACCTCCCAACAGTCACCCAAATTCAGGACTGCCCCACCAGAGTCACAACAGTTGACAGACTGTCCTGCTCTCTCCTACCTGTTCTTGTCACTTTCACTACTTGTGGCTGCTGTTGTCTTTAGCTCATTTGCTGGTTGTCTGGATCCTGGAATATTGGAGGCCCTATTTGGAAAAAAATGGGTTCATAAAATTTAGTCAACTCCAACCAGTCCCGGTGTTAAAACAATAGCACCCACGTTTTATAATTAGGTCTTCCTCCAGCCCCAACATTAAAATAATAATATTCACATTAGCTAAATAGATCTATTTTCCTCCAACCAACCCTGACATTAGATAGCAAACACATTTAATATATAAACCTATTTCTCTCCCTCCAAACAGCCCCAGCAATAATTTAAATAGCATTAACATTTAAGAAATATAACCATTTCCCACAACAATCACAGGCATTAAATAATACATAATCACATTTAATAAATCGACCTCATTTCCCCCAAACAGCCCACAATCAATAAATAGCTCCCAACCACCCCAGCATTAAATTAAAGGCCCAACTACCCCATTATAAATTTCTAGGCCCCACTATTAATTTAAATTGCCCCACCATCACCCCACAAATAAAACAGCCCCCAATAATTAGCTCCCACCTGCACTCCACAATTAAATATAATAATAATAATTAATAGCCTACCTCCCACATTATATTAATATCCCCCTCCCTCCCACACTACATTAATTTACTGGCTCTCTCACACACACTACATTCATTTATTGTCCCCCTCACACACACTGCATTCATTTATTGGGCCCCACACACACACTACATTCATTTACTGTCCCCCTCACACACACTGCATTCATTTAATGTCCCCCTCACACACACTGCATTCATTTAATGTCCCCCTCATACACATTACATTCATTTACTGTCCCCCTCACACACAGTACATTCATTTACTGTCCCCCTCACACACTACATTACTTTACTGTCCCCCTCACACACATTGCATTCATTTACAGTACCCCTCACAAACACTACATTCATTTACTGTCCCTCTCACACACACTACATTTATTAACTGTCCCTCTCACGCACACTACATTGAATTACTGTGATTACTTAGATGCATTTTAACACTATATTTTAAACTATAAAACATATTAGATGATGCAATACTATCCACTGTGTGTCCCCCACCTCTCCTGTGTTCAATTACCTTTCGTCTGTGTCCCTCTGCTACTCGCTCATGTCTCTTTTGTGTACTTACATTTTCCCTCACATATCTCCATAATATTATAATAAACCTTTCCAAAATATCTCTCTTATATCTTCCATGTTACCAGGGCCGGATTAAGGGAATGGAGGCTCCTGGGCTAGGGGGGCCTCCATTCCTCCGTGAGGCCCACCCATGATCCGAGCTGCCCCCCGGTGAGCCCCCCACCCTTGTGAGCCAAGCCGCCCCCAGCCCCCGAGGCCCTTACCTCCTTCTCCTGGCATTGCAGTCCTTCCCTGGCACGCTGTACGCTCCTTACTGAGGAGATCTCGTGAGAGTGAGACTCACAAGATCTCCTCAGTAAGGAGACTACAGCGTGCCGGGGAAGGATTGCAGTGAAAGTGCTCAGCAGCATTGAATGGGCCGGGGGCGCCCCCGCCCCCTACCGATCAATAATGCTGCTGAGCACTTCCAAGGGCCCCCTGGAGGCCCGAGGCCCCTGGGCTGTAGCCCAGTTAGACCTCGGGTTAATTCGGCCCTGCATATTGCCATTTATCTTTCCCTTATCTGTTTCCTTTTTCTGTTCCTATGCGCCCCTATCTTCATTCCAGGTATCCCCCTCTAGCCCTCTCTCCCCGCTCTCCTCTGTGCCTCATATCCTGCTTCTCTCGCTCCTCACTTATTCTTTGATCCTCTCTATCTATAGCTGTTCCTGTTCCTATCTTTCCCTCTCACTAGTGAATTAATTCATACATTCCTTTCCATCATCACACTGCACCTTCCTTCATCACACTGTGCCCCCTCCATCATCACACTGCACCTTCCTTCATCACACTGTGCCCCCTCCTTCATCACACTGTGCCCCCTTGGCCCCTCCTTCATCACACTGCACCTTCTTTCATCACACTGTATCCCCAACTTCATCACACTGTGCCCCCTCCTTTATCACACTGCGCCTTCCTTAATCACACTGTGCCCCCTTCTTCTACAAGTACCACCGCTGTCCTTTATTGCTATTTCCATCTCTGGATGGCAATAGCAGGACGTGATCGCTGAAAAATGTTTTATTTATTAATATAAAGCATTTTTTCCACAATTTTTTTTCTATTTTGCATCATTTCTCTTACATTTTCTACTTTTTTACCTCCATCCTCACACTGTGCCCCCCCATCACCACACTGCACCTTCCTTAATCACACTGTGCCCCCTTCTTCATCACACTAAACCCTCCTTCATCACACTGCAACTTCCTTCATTACACTGTGCCCCCTCCATCATCACACTGTGCCCCCTCTTTCATCACACTGTGCCTCCTCCATCATCACACTGCACCCTCCTTCATCACACTTTGCCTCCTCCATCATCACACTGCACCCTCCTTCATCACACTGTGCCCCCTCCTTCATCACGCTGTGCCCCCTTCTTCTACAAGTACCACCGCTGTCCTTTATTGCTATTTCCATCTCTGGATGGCAATAGCAGGACGTGATCGCTGAAAAATGTTTTATTTATTAATATAAAGCATTTTTTCCACAATTTTTTTTCTATTTTGCATCGTTTCTCTTACATTTTCTACTTTTTTATTTATTTGGACAACGGAACTGGAAGCACATGTGTAAACAGGCAAGCCAGCTTACACATGCCCATAGGCTCCCAGGCTGACCCCGCAAAGCGCTAAGTTCAGCCTTACTGCTGCTGCATCACTCATCTGCCCCAGTGAAAATTTAATGTTAAATAGCGGTTAGAGAATATTTTCTAGTGCTGCTATTTTATAGATAGACCCATTAATCCTGAAAGGCAACCTATATAACAGATCATATTCATAAGGAAATATACAGACCAGGATGTGTTTTGGTCACAGTAAATATCACCAAAAGAGTTTACCAAACATTTCTAAAAAAAATTAAAAAACTCATTACTTATACAGTTGATCCATGTATAGCGCCATTTGAAATGTATGCATAACAGCATTCATTCAACCAAATTTGCTTCCTTGATTCATATCATCTTAGAATTGGCTTCAACCCACATGCATTTGGTCAAAGTAACATACGAACTGGAAACAATACATTTGGAATGGATCTTCATCATTAATATTTTAGCAAAGCAAACTTTTATAATGAAGATCAAAGACTCCTAGCCAACAACAGACATGTTATAAAGACTGTACTCATAGCTTTGATATTTAAATGTGTGAGACATCAGGGGGTCTATGCATTGACAAAAGCCATACAGTAGAGTGAGAGGAAAAGAACACTGCTACCTGACAGTGTGGAGTAGCAGCCTCAGGTACTGGCAGCTGGGGTGAGAGTCTGTCATGGGTGGCAGGTACTATGAAGGACGGTAGTGATCAATCATGTATTCCACATAATATTACCCTGATTCAGCCTTCAGCTAAATCACACTAAATAATAAGACTGTCATGAGAAACCTGCAAAATAATTAAAATCACATGAAAGCAGGAGAAATATGCTTAAATAGATTCTAGATCCCGAGTCTTTATGAGTGTTACATCCTATTGATGGCATTATATTTGAACAGTAGAGTGTTCAGCAAAAACCAAATAAAGAAACAAATAATATTACACATTGCTTGATATATAGCCTACTGTACAAGGCCTGATTAAGAGTTCAGGTTAATACACTAATAGAGCCCCCTCGCCTTCCATGCACTACTAAAGGAAAAAACGAATTTGTCCTTAATTTAAAATCCATCTGCTTGTTATGGGCAGCAGTAGCGGCGGTCTGGCTTGAAATGTTGCTGGCTACGTCCCTACTGTTGCCCTTGCAGCCGGTACATCACTTCCGCCCACAGTGTCCCGGCCAGGGAATCGAGACACTTCCCTTCTCTGCTGCCACTGCGTCCCTGCCATTAGCTACATCTGGGACACATGGCAATGGTATTTAATTCATTTTTGCCTCCTGAGCACCTTGGGAGGTTTGTATACTCTGTCCTTCTGTGATTGGTCATTTTCTGTATGTAATGCAGGTAGGGTGTAGTCTCCCTGCTGGTTATAGCGCTTGTGCCACACATTTGCTGATCTACTCCTGTTTCCTGTGGATACTCTGCCCAAATTCTAATTGATTTGTGTTGTGACCTTTTCTTATATATAGATCCTGCTTGAATTCTGATTGCCCCTGACCCAGGGCTTTGTATCACAACCGAATAGGAAATGAAGGCTCTCTGTCAGTATTAGCGCTGCTGTACATGGAGGCACGTAGTCTAACGCACCCCTGGTTTTGCACTAGGGATCATCGCAAGGTAGTATGGACTTGGCCACAAGGGATGCGCATTTCAGAGTCATCCAAGGACTGCCACCGGCGATATAGGGGTGAACAGAGAATAGTCAGACGGGCCAAGGTTAAAATGTCAAAACCAGAGAGGCAGTGCGGTACCTAATCAGGAGACAAGAAATTAGTCAGGGAAGCCGAGGTAATGCCAGGAGAGTGATATAGTGCCAATCAGGATCCAAAGGAATGGTCTAGAAGCAAGCCAATTGAAACCAGAAATGGAATGAGGGAATGAAGGGCAATAATAGAAACAGGAATGCTGGAGCCAGGGAGTGAGCCTAATACTCTGGCACCCTAATGGTGGCAGAGACATTTTTCAAGAAAGCACAACATTGGTGCAGGAGAAAATGGAAGGGAGCTCCCGATAGGATAATTGTCAGGCACCGCCTTCACACTGACAGTAGGTGCGAGAGGTGGTCGCCCGTACTGCCGATCGGCGTCCCTCTCACCTCTGTGTCCGGTGCGCGCATGCGCCATCACTTCAGCGTCCCATTGCTAGGCAACAGGAATGCTAGGAGGCTTCCTGTCAGCGGTCAGCATTCCTGACCGCCGACACCCCCCTGCCTGTCAGTCATCACTAGGGTGCCAGAGTATAGGTTTCACCCCTGCTACAGCTCCCTGTTGATTGTTCCTGCTTCCAATGATATGGACCCGGCTATCTGTCGGACTACTCTTTGGATTCGCCCTTGTACCTTGCTGCCCGTGTGGTTTCCTGACTTCTGGCCTGCCTCTGACTACTCTTTGGATTCTCCCTTGTACCTCTTTAGACTTTACAAGGATCAGTAGTACAAAAACAATGTCAAAGTTGAAAAAGATGTTAAGGATAACATAAATACAACAAAAGAGTCAGTATGATGTTAGTCCAGTAAGTTGAATATGACATTCACTGATCACTTTTTAGACAGAATGAAAAGAAGGAATTAAGAATGGCGGTGTGGCCTGTCACCATGGGGGTAGTGAGCGAAGGGAATGATGGGAAACAGGGAAAATGGACAGTAGGGTCTGGGGGTTGGGGTGGAAGAGAGACAGACCTAGAAAAAGTAATTAAAACAATACAAGTAATAAAATATATTTAGAGAACTATACAGAAAATGGGAAAAAAGGGGATCCCACACTTTAATTAAAGATTTAGAGATATCATGGTGGATACTAATCACATTTGCCAAAATGTAATTATTTGATTTCAAGATGTTGATAACTCTTGGATCCTGGCAAAGCGAATAAAGTACTTAATCTACAAGTCCATCATAATTAGCGGAAATGCTTTGTTTCATTTCCTCCTTCAATTTCTCCAGCTGCTTTTCAAAAAGTCTAATTAGGGAAACTACTTGACTCAAGCTAACAGTGTCTGCACTCTCTTCACAGGTGACTACTTCGAGTGGTTTTAGAAACTTGCACAACATGGAAAGTATTCTCCACTCCGCTGGACTAAGGTACATTCCCCCTAAATTCTATTCTTCTTGCAGCTGCTGCATTCTCCTACATGCTGTTGCAGAATGACGAAAATTACCCTAAATATTTTGGGACACAGACAGTATCTGATGCATGCCATTGTCATTTTTTAAAAAGTTCTTTTACACCAAGTTGATTGTGTGAGCAAAACAGGGAATGTGATGGAATTTCCCCTGCTGTAATGCTCTAACAATATTGGTGGCGTTATCAGAAATCACATATTCTCAGGATACGGAGGTGACGGTGAGGTGGAAGTCACAACTACTTTTGTCCCACGAGTGAACATTTGTTACATATCCAGCATTGAAGGGATTATATTGTGCTACTTGGACACTTTTATTGTAATATTGATGTAATATATTTCACCATTTTTATTTTATTTTATTTTATTATTGTTTATTCTTGATTCATATGCTGAGTATTTTTCAAGAGATCCCTGGGTACAATTTAGCGCTGTTAATCTGGATTTTTTAACTATCTATTTAAATATCCTCAGGAGAGTCCAAGCAGGATAAGCCATGTTGCAATGACATCCCTTAGTTTTTCAAACAGGTTGTCAGTGGTATTACCTCTGACCTGCGTCTTGTCTCGTCTCTGATAACCACCCTTCACTCCCGCCTACAAGTCTTCTCCCGTGCTGCTCCCCACTTATGGAATTTCCTACCACGCTCAATCAGACTTTCCCACAGCCTTAAAATCTTTAGATGCTCTTTGAAAATTCATCTCTTTTTTAGAGGTGATCTTATCCTCAATAACACTATTCACACTAATGCACCCTCACAACTATCCCAATCTCCAGACTGAGCTCTCTAATGAGCAGGGACCCTTTGTTTTCATGTCTCCATTAATTTTGTCTGCCTTGTCTGTTCTTGTTTTACACATGTCCTGTTTTATGTATGTCCTTGTCTTCCCTACTGTACAGCGCTGTGGAGCACTGTGGTGCCTTACAAATCTACGATAATAATAATAATATGCCTCTTAGTGAAGCACATGATACACAGAGTAGCCTGCCTCTGAAAGATCTGGCATTGTTTGTATGATGCTGCTGTTGTTCCTGCTGCTGAAGGCGATTTACCAACCTAGTGGGCTGTCACAGTCATATAATTTTTAGTTTTCCCATTTCCACTTGTTCCCATATCTGTGGTTAAGTGTACAGTGGGTATTTTCCCCTGTTTGCTTCCTTTTATAGTTTATTTATTTGGTTTATTACCGTTCCCTTTTATACTGTTCCTTCATAACCCCCCTAACTCCACTTTTTCCTCACACTTTCCTTTATCGCACCCTCCCCTTACCCCCTGTTTTTCCCCTGTTCCTCCTCTCCCCTCTTTCATCTTCTTAATTCCCCATTCCCGGTAACTGGTGTTCCTGTCCCCCTCCCCTCCCGATTCTTCCCCTCACTGCTTGGTGCCTTGCTCTACCCTTAGTAGGGCGTGCAGGGGCATCTCCTGCTCCCCGGCGCAGCCAGCGCAGCCAGCGGCGGTCGGTTACTCCGGCATGTATGGTCGTGACGTCCTTTTTTTACTCTTTTTCTTTTCCTTTTCAAATACTAGGAAGTTGGACTACCGTTGCTTATGTGTGCTAATGTTTTCTTGTGTTTTCCTGCCTTTACAGACCACTGGACCCCGTGGCATATTTGGGTGCTAGGACACTCATACGTTCATTGGGCTGAGTTGCATTTAGCAGCAATGGGACACATCTTCATTTCCGGGGTTGGTAGTGGTTAATTGGATAGGTTAAATGCAGGAAGAAAGATAGTACTATGATAGTCCGGTTCATTTGCTCTCTAAGTGGCTTGTGGTTGGAGCACCAGCTCATTGGATTTTAGGACCCCCTTCTATAGGCAGGATGGTGTTCATAGGAGGGATGAGGGCATGGTGCGGAATAAGGAATTTTTTCAGGAGTTTAGCATCGATAGGTTAGGTCGGTGGCGGGCCTGGGGTCCTAGGGATCTGGGCCTGTCCGGAAAGTGCAGTGTATTCGACGGCCAGTGGTTAGGGCGCACATTACGGTAGCGGGCACCCTTAACCCACCTCTCTTCGATGGAGTTGGCTATAGTCTCAGTCCAAGTACCACCCGGTTGGTTTGTGGTTGCATTCCGTTAGCCCAGAAGGGTTGTGGGTTCTTTAGTGCCCGGGGCTAATGTCCCATTAAGGTAGATATGTGCGTCCGGGGTGTGTTGGTTGTCCCCCATCTGCGGGTGTCCCATGGTTAATGCTGGGGCACCCTGGTTTGCCTGGCAGATGTCGACCTGACTGCTCTTTTCTCCACCACCATACCTTCAAAATAAACTCTGTTAATTCTGCCACACTAAGCTGTTGACTCATTTATTCAGGAATAGTTAAAATAAGGTTAAGAGGTTAAAGGAAGTAAAGATATCAGCTGTTAAGTATTTTAATGGCTAGACAACTGTTGTCAGCATTTGTGTAAAAATAATTCCACACATAAGAGGTGGATTTTTTGGTCTTATGTCCAGGCATGACAATGGCCTTCTACTTATCACTGGCAAGAACTGCTTCCACTGGTGCATGACTTGCCACAGTAGAGTTCATTAACGGCACTGTTTGCTTAGGTGCCTTAAGCCCATTGTTAGCTTGTTTTTTGGAGGCCCAAACAAACCAAGCACTTCAACCACAAAAGTGGCACTGCTTGTCGCTATAGTGCTTGCTTTGTTAAACTGTACATGTCCTTTTCAATATCTTACATACATGCACCACTTTCTTTTCTGCCACTGCTGCGTGGCAATGTTTCCTAGATGTGCTATGAACTGCCATGTGTTTGTGTCATTGCTCTGTCGCTTAGCATCCAGCCAGGTTGCTGCAGTCTGTTTGAAAGTGTATGAAAATAATATTGTGATCTGTGAGGTGAACAAAATTGACTGCAAATGACTTGAAATTAGTGTTATTGAGGTTAAAAGAAAAATTAGCAAAATTATGTGATTTTAGTAAAAAAAAATAAAAAATGGATTTTTAGAAATAAAATAGGGATCCAAAACCATTAGCTGGTGATCTATCATCTAATCCAGGTCCCTCACACTTCTTCCACACACAAATATATATCTGAACACTACTGAAATCCAACAAACCTCAAACGCATCATCCTGACTCCCCTCTCTTTCAAAGTCCTTTCAATGAGTCCTTTGAAAAGCACGCTCAGTTAGTAACAAACTTACCTCCATACATGACCTCTTCCTCTCAAACAACCTCAACTTTCTAGCAATAACAGAAACAAGACTCGCGCAATCAGATACTGCCTCACCTGTAGCCCTTTCACATGGTGGCCTCCATCTCACCCACACTCCCAGAGGTGGAGGCAGACAAGGAGGTGGGTTTGGACTACATATTGTAAGCTTGTGAGCAGGGTTCTCTTACCTCTCTGTCTGTATGTATTACCCAGTATTGTCTTATTATTGTTTGTTCCCAATTGTAAAGCGCTACGGAATTTGCTGGCGCTATATAAATAAATGTTGATGATGATGATGACTACTTCTCTTCCCACAGTGTGAATTTACAGTTCTACCAAATCTCCCATCACTCACATTCATATCTTTTGAAGTACATACTGTTAGGATTTTTAACCCATTCTCTATGTGTATCGCTGTGACCTATTGCCCCCTAGACCACACCAACAATTTCTGGAACATTTCTCTGCATGGCTCCCTCACTTCTTATCTTCTTACATCCCTATTGCTAATCCAGGTTCCAATGCTGCTTCAAAACTGCTCTCTCTAACCTCACTTGACCTCTCCCAGTGGATTGAATCCGCTACTCATCAGGATGGTCACTGTCTTGATCTTGTTTTGTCTAGACTATGCTCAGTTTTTAATTTCCTTAACACTCCTTTCCCCCTTTCGGATCATCACCTTATTAGTTACTCGCTCACGCTCAGTTCTTTAACCCCCCTGCTGTCAAACTCTTCAAACTCTTCCAAGCCTCCACATACCCGCAGGAATATTAACACTATTGAATTTCAACAGTTTTCCACCTCTCTCCAACACCTTCTCTCCCCAATTTCTACATTCTCCTCATCTGATATGGCAGTTCCTCATTTTCACTATACCCTAGCAACTGCCCTTGATCAAGTGGCTCCAGCGACTCTACATACTCCGCATAGACTTTGCTGTCAACCGTGGCACACTAATGTAACACAAAATCTACAAAAACTTTCTTGTAAAGCTGAACGTCACTGGCGTAAATTTTGTACCTCTAATGATTTCATCACATATACTGCTATCCACCACTCCCATCGAAATGCTGTGGACACTGTTAAACAAGCATATTTCAAATCTCTTATCTATGTTCAGGCTTCTATCCCCAAATGCCTTTTTAACACATTTAAATCTCTTCTCAATCCTCCCATCCCAAACCCTCAGATTATAATCAGTGCCCAGGATCTTGTTTCCTATTTCAAGATCAAGATTGATAAGATCCGACTTGAAATGCTATCATCTCCCTCGACTAGCAATCAGCTTAATTCCATCCCAGCACCCTCTGACACCCTCTCTTTATTTGATCCCACAAAAGAAGAGGAAGTACTCTTCTACTCTTTTCTTATCTTCCTACTCTACCTCGTGTTCCCTCAATCCCATACCCTCACAAATTGGTAGATCTATGTGCTCATTCCATCTCTAACTAAAATCTGCAATCTATCTCTATCTACTGGTATCTTTCCATCAGTATTCAAGCACATAGTGATTACTTCTATTCTGAAAAAACAAAATTCTGACCCAAAATTTCTCAGAAATTACCACCCCATCTCTCAGCTCCCATGCCCCTAAAAATTTCTCAAAAGAATTGCCTCACACGTTTCCTTTCTGAAAACAACTTATTGGATCCTCTTCAGTCAGGCTTTGGCACTCAACATTCCACAGAGACTGCACTGACCAGGGTTGTCAAAGATTTGATCACAGCTAAAACTAAAGGTCATTACTCTCTTCTACTGGATCTCTCTGCTGCTTTTGACACTGTTGACCACTCTCCTCAAACAAACACTACAATCCCTAGGTCTTCAAGACACTGCCCTATCTTGGTTCTCACCTTACCTATCTAATTGTGTTAATTTCTCTGGAACAACCTTCACTCCACTTACTTTACCAGTTGAAGTACCACAAAGCTCAGTCCTAGGTCCTCTGCTATTCTTTATCTACACCACTTCTCTTGAAAAACAAATAAGCTCCTGTGGATTTCAGTATCATCTCTATGCAGATGATGCACAAATGTATCTATCCTCTCCTGATCTCTCACCATCTGTGTTGTCTTGCGGTACTGACTGTCTTTCTGTCATTTCATCTCGGATGTCCTCTCGCCAACTCAAACTAAATCTTTCAAAAACAGAATTAATAATATTCCCACCCAACAATAGAAGATTCCTGCCTGACATTTCTATTTCTGTTGACAACATGACCATAAATCCCACTCCGCAAGCTCGCTGCCTAGGTGTAATCCTTGACTCACAACTATCCTTTGTTCCCCACATCAACTCTATATTTACATCATGCTGCATACATATAAAAACATTTCCAGAATAGGTACATATGTCAGACAAGACACTGCAAAAACTTTAATTCATGCACTCATTGTCATGAATCGAAGTACTGTTTATTTCACTCAGCAGTATCATATCACCGTGTATCTCCCTTCTGTCAGAATGCAGCATTCTAAATTCTGGGGCAAAGAGTGACTTTTGTCTACTGTACTGGAGGCTGCCATCTTGGGTGAGACATTTTGCTACATCCTACTAATTCTGAGCTCCTGACTTTATTCACCAATTAGCTCCCTCTGCAAACTATAAAAGTCACCTCCTACAATCAGCTAATTGCCAGTGCAACACTTTTCTAGTTCCAGCTTACCACTGTTGCTATTTGTTTGCTGCTCATTCTGCCTGCTGGTGTAGTACAGATTTCAGCCATTACTCCTTCATGTCAATTCAGCTTCATTCTACCTGACACTTCAGGAGCTCCAAGCAGGCTAATGCAGTAGAGATGGAGCAGAAGAGCTGGTAAGGACACAAGAGGGAGGAGGGCCCTGCTCAATGAGCTTACATCCTAAGAGAGGGTGAACAAAACTCAGGTACAGAGGGAGGGAGTTGGCGTATAAAGGAGGGGAGGAGGGGTTAGGTGGAAGGTGGGTAGGCTTTGAGGAACAGGTGGGTTTTTAGTGCCTGTTTGAAGGAGCTAAGAGTGGGAGAGAGACGGATGGAGCGAGGCAGGTCATTCCAATGCTGCTAAGCCTCAGATATCACTGTCTCGTATTCAGCCCGCTGTTCCAGTGATTCCTCAGTTGCTGTTCAATGCTACCTATCCTCAGATATCACTTTACCTTCAGTCCAATGTTCCAGTGATTCCTCAGTTGCTGTTCAGTGCTACTCATCCTTAGATATCACTTTCTCGTGTTCACCCCGCTGTTCCAGTGATTCCTCAGTTGCTGCTCAGTGCTACTCATCTTCAGATATCACTTTGTCGTGTTCAGTCTGCTGTTTCAATGATTCCTCAGTTACTGTTCAGTGCTACTCATCCTCAGATATCACGTTGTGTTCAGTCCGCTGTTCCAGTGATTCCTCAGTTGCTGTTTAGTGCTACTCATCCTCAGATATCACTTCCTCGTGTTCAGTCCGCTGTTCCAGTAATTCCTTAGTTGCTGCTGAGTGCTACTCATCCTCAGATATCACTTAATCGTGTTCAGTCTGGTGTTCCAGTGATTCCTCAGTTGATGTTCAGTACCACTCACACACAACTGTCTCCTTCTCAAGGCTGTTCACCTCTCTGCGATTTTCTCATCAGAGTTTATTCTACTCCTTTGCTCTCCATATGGGTTCGTCTAACGCTCTCTTTGAGGGCCGCAACCTGTGGAGCAATGGCTGCAAAGCCCATACTTCCTTGCGGTGGTTCCTGGTGAAGACAACCTGTCCCGTTAGGCTCCGTGCCTCTGGGTAGAGTAGTACCAAGTTAGACAGACCTGGGGATCCTATATTTCAGTTTCGTGATGTTGTCTCCAAATAGGCTGTGGACTAATTACCTTCACATCATCCATATAATTGTGCCATTGATCTGGTTACAGGATGTAAATATCCTAAAGCCAGACTAAATTCTTTCACTGCAGTGATTTACATCCATGTATTAATTTCAGGGGTCTGAATCAAGTCAAGATTAAAAAAAAAATATCCCTTACCATTGATTTCATAGTTGTTCAACCAACTGATAGGTGCTATCGCATTTTCAAAGATTTATTTACGTGGAGCATACAACCTGATATGTATTTGTGAAGGTGGTGAGTGGAAAATGGATTTTAATACTGACTCCGGGCACTAAGAGTACTAGCCATAGAGTATTAGTATTATGCCATTTGGACTATATACCGCCCCAGCTGTTTCCAGGATTTGACCAATGAAGTGTTGCAGAATTACTTGTGGAAGCTTGTTATTGTTTATCTACTCTACCTCCCTATCTCAACATCCTGATCATGTCCATCTGGTCTTGGAGAAACTTAATGAAAACTGATTGTTTGTACCTAAGAATCTTCTACAGACTGTCTTAAATGAGGGTCATGATGCTCTTTACCTCAGGCCAGGAACTATTAGTCTAATATGGGGCAGACATATCCCATTTATGTTGGTTAACAAATGTTTTACATATCTTGGGGTCCAATCAGTAAAAATCCTTTATCTTTTTACCATTTAAACATCTCAAACGTTATACCATCCATTACCAAAGAAATAAGGGGGTGGTGTCTCCAGCTGTCCTATCTAGGGAGGGCAAAACTGATAAAATGATATAATTTCACAAACTAATGTAAGTTATGTAATATCTTCTCACCCAACGCGACACAAGATCGTTGCCTCTCTTTCCCTCTGATTACCTCCTCTCACGCACGTATCCAAGACTTCTCCCGCGCTGCTCCCCTCCATTGGAACAAGCTCCACCGCTCCATCAGAACTTCCCCTAATCTGTCCTCTTTCAAATGAACATTAAAAACCCACCTTTTCCTTAAAGCCTTCCAGTCTCATGCCTAAACTCCCACTGGTCGGCTACCTCTCTTTCTCATCCCTTCTTCCCTTCTCCCCCTTCCTCGACTCCGTCTCCGTTTCTCCCGTCTCTCCGTCTCATCCATGTGTCTGTCTGTCTTCCCCCCCCTTTAGATTGTTCGCTCCTTTGAGCAGGGCTCTCCTACCTCCTGTTTCCATCACTGTTAACTGCGCTCTCCAGCTACTCAGCTCACCTCCTCTCGGTCCCTCTGCCCTCTGTCTCCTCTCGCTTCTCTCCGCTCCCCTCAGTGACTCTCTACCTGTCATCTGTGCCCACCCTCTTGGGCCATAGTTACCTGCCTATACTCACTTTTCCCCTCCCTCCCTCTCTTTCATGCTGTGCCTGAGCCCCCAGAGTTATAGTGCTTACTGTTACTTGTACTGTGCTGTTTCACCTTGTACTGTGCCATTGTTTGCACTTGTACGGCGCTACGGATACTTTGTGGCGCCCTATAAATAAAAATTATTAATAATAATAATAATAAAATCACTTTTCCACTCTTTTATTTGAAACAACAAAAGACCAAGGATCAGCTTGATTACATTGCAACAACTGAAAACTAATGGTGGGATTAGTTTGCCAAACATTACACACTATAACCATTCAGCCTAAATCAGATTTATACAGATACTTTGTTGGAAAGCATTTTTCTTACAAACATCAATTTGGACCCCTTCTTACATATGCAGGACCAGGGCATCCCCCAAGATATAAGAGATAACCCTCTCTTATGGAATACACATATAATCTAGCATATTTTAAGACATAAATCAAGTCTTAATACTCATAACTATCTTTTTCAAACACTCACACTCAACCCTGACTTTCAAAATGGCTCACCCTCCTGCCCTTTCGTGGCTTGGAGTGAACATGGTATTACCAATATAGGTTGTCTGCTAGATATTTCAAATAAACGTCCCCTTACATATGTCCAGGCAGTGGAAAAATTTATTTTCTTAGTCCCTTTCCCTTTGCATACTTACAAGTGTACCAATATGTGAGGAACTTACCTGGATGTGATGCATCCAGAGGGTCCCTCGGTTCACGTCTGGTCTGTCTGGCGGCGCCATCGTGAACAACCGCGAAAGGGAGCCAATCAGAGCTCCCCGCTCGGTCATTTGAATTTTGGCCCCGCAGTGAGCCAATCAAGGCTTGCTGTGGTGTCACACAACGTCGCAGTGATGTAATTTTGCGTCGGTGTGTCGGCACCTATTTAAGCCGTCGTGACCTGTGCCATGTGTTTCAGTCTGCAGCAGATATTGAGGAGAACAGACATCGCGGGACCGAGGAAGAAAGAAGGAAGGTAGGGATTGAAGAAGTAGACGCAGCGAGCAATGGGAGCAAGAGGGAATGCAGAAGGAAGAAGAAAGAAGACAGTAAGGAATAAAGAAGCCGGCGGACAGACAGAGGAGCCAGAGAGCCAATGTTAGGGCTGAGAGCGACTCTGCCTCCTGAAGACTCGCCGAGATTAAGACCAGAAGACAACGACAGAGCCTTGAGGACGGCGGCGGATTGGGGGACTATTGGAGAAGAACCCTGAACACATCAGAGAAAGGTAGGGCCCTATTGGGCGACTCCTAGCCTCCTCCGAGCCCTCGCCCGCATTTCTAACCATACCCCTGTAATAAAGTTTCCTTTCGTTCTTACACCAGACACTAGGCCCGTGTGACATCCAGGTATTAGGCCTGTGGCCCTATAGTTGGAGAGTGGGCATAAGGCCCCAGTGATAGTTCTGGGCACAAGGCCCATTAGTTAGTCTGGGCCCAAGGCCCATTTCCATAGTAGGGCACAAAGTCATGGGGCTTCTAGGGCCACGGTAAGGAATTCTTTTGATTCTTTGGAGCATTCCAAGTCAGGCCTAGTGCCTGTGTGGTATAGTTTATTTCAGGCATTAGGACCGTGTTATTAAAGTGTAGTGATAAAGTATTGTGTGTTGTCGCACATTGGTGGCTGCGTACCTTGTGTGTTATTGTGTGGTTGTGTTCTGTGTGTCTCATTTAAGTATCAAGACGTCAGGCCCCCATTAAAGATAGGCTCTTGTTTCCTTCACTGCTACCTTGTGTGTTCCGTGCCTGTGTGGGACCAGGGCGTTAAACAGCACAATACACCATCAGTGTTAGTATACATATTAGTTTCTCCGGCCCATAGTTCCCTGAGGTTACACAGAGTTCCTAAGGCAGTGACCGGGTACCTCATTGGCAGTTCAGCATGCCCCTCTTGAGTTCTGGTGGTTTTGCCTTTGGTTCCACTTGGGTGCCTGACTCTGAGTTCTGGCAGGTTCGCCTGACAGTTCCAGTTCAGGCAGTGTCACTGTGGGGTTGGGCGTGGGTGGCCTGAGTTCCGGCAGTGGCGCCTCACCCGGTGGCCCATTGTTCCAGTGGGCCCCGGTCTAGGATACAGTCTCCTTGGTAAGGCTTGGGTTTGGGGTTTAGGGTATAATCCTCGGAGTAGGAGGGGAGTACTGTCTGGTGCTCCCTTTAGCTTCCTAAAGGGTGGGAGCTTAAGTAGTACACCACACACAGTGTCTAGCAGAGTTGCGCTTCCTGTTCATTAGAAGTAGTAGGTTCAGGGCACCTGTTGTTTAGCTAGTGGCAGCTTGTGGGTGGTACACTATAGTCTCACGGGTAGTGTAGGTGGAAGGCTATGCTGACCCGCCTTGACTCCTGACTACTCTTCCAGATAGCGGTTTGGTCCTTCACACACCCTCCTGGCTTCTGACCTCTGGTTTCCCTGACCATTCTTTGGATCTGGTTTTTTACCTCGCATTCTGTCTGGCTTGAACTCAGACCATTTGCCCATTGTTTGTTCACCAACTACTTTGCTGGTAACTGACTTGGAGAACTGCGACCTGCAAGTCCCTTGCAGCAAAGTCCATACCTCCTTGCGGCAGTCCCTGGTGAAAACCAGGGGTGCGCTAGACTTAACTCCTAGCTCAGTAGTGCAAATCCCGGCAAGAAGGCACCATCCTCCATCCATTCTCATGACAGTATACTCTGGCCCACCAAATGGTTCGTACAAGTGAACCTTCCAAAAGTGACCTGATTCTTCATTTGGCCCGGAGGATGGAGCAGCAGGAGTCTGATCATGCAAACCTATTGTAGTGTATTCAAGGGGTAGTACCTCGCCTGGATTCTCTTCAGAGTTCCCTGGCGGCTTCCCAGTCTGCTCCTGCTACATCTTCTGCTGCTACGGTCCCTTCATTGGCCTTTACAACCGCTTTCTCTAGGAGCCTGCAAATTTCTCCACCAGAGAAAATGAGGGGGGTCCTAAGAAATGTAGAGGTTTTTAAAATCAATGCACCATCCAATTTGAATGGAGTCCTGAAAAGTTTTCATCTGAGAGGGCCAAGGAAGCATAAATCATTCCTTACTCACTGGGCAAGCACTGACATGGGTCTCACCCCTATGGGTGCGCAAAGATCCAATTCTGCAGAATTCAACTTCTTTCGTTGAGATGTTTCGTAAGATCTTCAATGAGCCAAGTTGCACTACCTTGGCAGCTTCCATTCTGCTGAACCTACATCAAGGATGCCTCCCCATGGGTCAGTATGTTGTTCAATTTCCAACTTTGGCTTCTGAACTCAAATGGAACAATGAGGCACTAGTTGTGTCACAAGTCAGGATTGGAAGACCCTTTAGAACAGCCTAGTTTGGCACTACATGTTAGAGAGGTGCAGAGTCTAACGACTCGGAAGGTGTTCACCAATGACCCCCGCAAGGGAATATGGGCTTGGCTGCTCCCGAGCCGCAGGTTGCGGTCCTCCTAACTGGTATTAGGCGACATCTAGTGGGGGAACTAATACAGAGATGATGGCCAAGAACACAGGTGAATTTGTCAGAGTGCTGATATTAGATCAGAAATAGAGTAACGGTATGTGGCAGAAGTTCAGGTATCGCTGTGAGCACCATAGCAGAGACTGGAAAGTACAGGAAATTGCAGCAAGCTGTATACTTAGGTCCAAGGATGCTGGAGAGCACTGGTACTGGATCAGGATAGTATAGCGGTATGCAGCAGAACTTCAGGTATTGCTGAGTGCACAGCGGCGGAGACTGAGAAGTAAAGGAAACTGCGGCAGACTATATACTTAGGTCCAGGGATGCTGAAGAGCACTGGTACTGAATCAGTATAGTATAGCGGTGTGCGGCAGAACTTCAGGTATTGCTGAGAGTACTGGAGCCAGGAGTAACACATCCTCACAGGGGGAAAAGACTCAAAGAACAGTGATTGAATGAAACAGGTATCATTAAGCAAAGCAATCAATAGAGGATGCCAGTCAATAGGAAAGAATAGGAGCAGTTTAAGGGCCGATCTGCGCATGCGCAGACTGGAGGCAAGATGGCACCAGACAGAGGAGCCTGCGGCTTCTACCCGACGGAGAGCTGAGATGGAAGACCCCCCCCAGGTAAATAGTCTGGGACCCGGCCGAGTGATCGGCGTCCCCGGTATGTGATAAGTTGTTAACTTTTGGCAAGGACTTACTGATCGCATTAAAAAATTAATTAACTTATAGAGAGCTGCCCTCCTATCTAGACATTCTTATTTCCCTATGCATCAAAGTGGAAATTCACTTTAGAGAATGCTGTCAGAAGAAGGACCAATCTTGTCACTATACGCCTCCTCTGGCACCCCGGTTCTAGAATCCTACTCCAGTTCTAGGAACCGATGCAGATCGGCTGCTACCATCTTACTCCAGAGGAACGCAAGAGATGTTTTGAAAACCATCTCAGCCTTTACTTAGCATTAAATACTATTCATAACCAAACCATTGAATCACGCTATAAATATTTTTCCACTATATGGACCTGCCCAACTGTGAGAACAGATATTTGGAGTTCTGATGGCATGTGGGCAATGGGCAAGGGGAGTAGGGGAGGGCCCTGTCTGTTTCATTTGTACTGGACCCCACAATTTCTGATGTCAGCCATGTGGTCCTGAGGAGAGATCATGGATGAAACACAGTGAAGGTCATGTAGAGAGACTAAAAAGAGCAATTCATGAACTAGAAACAGTGGGAGACTCAGGTGTTCTAATGCATCTCAGGCAGTTTAAACAGTTTATATTGATTCTCATGACACCACCCTGACTTCAGTTTTTTTCAGATGCTTAGAATTATTTCAGTGCTGAGAGAGCTAATTGATCCACAGCTTGGATTGATATCTGCTGATTTATAGGTTGTCTGCACCATGCTAGTTACAACATTTGCTCACTTAGGTATTGTGCGTTGTATCATTTTGAAGTATTTTTGTATTTGACCCTGCTTGTTGTGACTATTCTGAGTCTGCCACTTGCCCTGTCCACAGTTAGTAATCCAATGATTCTGTTAGCTGCCTGCCTCAAATTTTTAGTTATTTCATTCTGACAAATTTTGCTATGTATATTACTGGCGTGACAGCCTCCTTCACATCTTCACACTCAGTAGCTGATACAAGCCATGGCGGTGCCTGAGCTGTCACCTAGGCAATGGCCGGGACGCTCTATGTTTCAGCGTTGCGTCCTGGTATGAGGGGACAGCCAGGCACGTGCGCAAATAGGCGTGTGTTAATAAATTAGTTAATCATTTACCTCCTGGGGCTAATTGCATCCTCTGGTGTCCAGGCTGCTGATAGGTTATTTCTAGTATTTAAGGCAGGGAGGGCTTAGCCTACCTGTCGGTTGTAGCACAGAGACTCTCAGTTGCTGACCTGCTCCTTATCCTGTGGATACTCTGTTCGTTTGTTGATTGATTCCTGTTGTGACCACCTGCTTTTTTCTGGACCCTGCTTGTACTCTGATTGCCCTGCCTGACCTTTGGCTTTGCTATTTGGATATTCCTGCTCCCTGCCAGCCCTGACCCTTTGGCCTGTCCCTGATTACTTTGCTTGCTATGGATCCCTGACCATGGACTGCTCCTGATCATTCGCTCCTGTCTTGGCTACCACCTCTTATATACTTGCTGCAGTATTGTATATATAGTTCCACTAAGCTAAGAGTTAAGAGTTAAAGACCCGGGGGCATCCAAGTACCTGTGAACACAACAAGCTCTACGGGAAAGGCGGCTGCTATAGGCGAAGACCTCTGTCACCAGTTCTGGAAGCTTATTTCAATAGCTGTTAGATGTAACAGTAGCGCTCATTCATGCATCCGTTCTGCTATACAGTTCTGCTTTTCATTAACACAAAATGAGGTTGTCATGACCTTTTAAAAAGCCAAGTGAAGCTGAGATTAGAAACCATAGGAACATAAACATTGGTGGGGTGGAAGGGTAAATGAAGGCAGATTTTAAATTAAGGACGAGATAGTTTTCACCTACTAAGATGCAGAAATAATATCAGGAATGGGCGCTGATGAATTTCCCAAAGCTGCCTGAGATATATAAGAAAGCCCACCTGCTTTCAACCAATATAACTGAAATAAAATCAAAAATATACCTCACAGCGCTAAGCGGATGAAAACACACATGAATTCGCCAGCACCACAGTCACATGGAATACAGTAACAAACAAACAGAATGCAAAGAGTTGTATTGTCCCAACACGTGAATATTATAGTATTAACTATAGTGTTCCAGGGGATCTTCCCTTCTCCAAGTGTGTTTTAGATGATGTGGCCATCAGATATTTAAAAACCATGTGAAGGGGTCCCCGCAGGGAATCTGCTTACAGAGAGGATTCTTGAACACAGCATATCAAATAATCTCTCATGCTTGAGATGATCTTTTTCCACCAGAAATACTCCACCGATGAATATATAATGCCAAAAACAGAATATTCATAGTATAACTCCATTTAATGCAAATGAAACATTGTAAAACATAAAAAGACAGAAGTGGTGTCCTTCTATCAGCGTACCATCAGCAATAGAATAACAAGCACAAAATAGTGAGAGAGGATATGGGTTACCCGGGTCCAATCTTCCCCCAACCAAAGAGTGTAGTAGTCCTAGCTGATAATAGGAACTGCCCTCCCGGTCAGCCAACGCGTTTCGAGTCTCAGAAGACAGTCACAGATTAGGAAGGTGATGGGTCTATATGAATGACAGTGTCAGGTTCTTCTCTGGCTTATGCAGGACAATTATTAAAGCCTCTAGCATAGAGCCAGGCCAGGTAGAGAGCTTGTTTGATTGGTGTAGAAGTTTTCCTCACCCTATGTGCCTCCGTTGTTTTACTTACCTTTCTATTGCCTTTTTCTCTTTTGTATTCCTCTTTTCTGGTCTTCTTGTCTTCCTGTCTTCTTTCTTCGCCGGCGCGCTGCTCTTCTCTGCTCCTCGGTTAGTCCTCACTGTGGCCGGAAACAGATTAAAAAAAAAAACAGCCACGTGATCGCGCGGAAGATCCCAGCAGTCTCTCCTTCTCTCTGCTACCACTGAATGTCGGGCATGAGTTCATCACACCCGACATTCAGTGGGAGCAGAGAGGAAGAGAGACTGCCTGGAGTCGCCGCGTGATCACGTGACTGTTTTTCTTCTTTATTCTTTATTCTGTTTCCAGACGCAATTTGTTTTAGTATGCCGGTGGACAGAGGGGATGGCAGGCAGAGGGGAGCGCCCCTCCGCCTTGCCTAGGTTGCCTAGAGGTAAATCCGGCCCTGCCTTGCGGGGGCCCCTGGTGAAGTCCAGAGGAGTGTTAGACTCCAGGCCTCCAAGTTCAACAGCGTCAATACCAACAAGTAGCCATTAGTTTAGCTCAGTCCATGACAAAATGTAGGTGCCATAAAATCTGATCTGCCCACTGATCATATTTGTAGGTACTGTAGCTGGTTACTAGGCTTCTCTGTAATATAAAAAACGCAGCTACAGTATGTGATTAGACACAGACACTATGCAGATTGTTAGAGGACAGACCAGCATAGCAAAACTCTGGTTACTTGCACACAGGGCTGTCAAAGGATTTAAACAACTTATGCCTTTAGGAGTAATAATTTATATAATTATATCTTGTTTTCTTAACTCTTGATTATTCCATATTCACAACATAAGGGAGCTCACTTATCAGCACAAAAGAGTTCTTGATAATAACCAAGTCCCTGAGTCTCACTCCCTGGGAGCCTGGGAGGACAGGTAAGTGTATGTATGAATGTATGGCTATAGGGGGTGTGGGAATGCACTGCTACACGGGGGATATGTGTTACTGTAGGGGGGAATGTGATACTACTGAGGGGATGGGGGAATGTATTATTATAGAAGTGAAAGTATTACCACTGTGAAGGAGCTCCTATAACACCGCTGATGACGCAGTCACGGTGGGCGGAGTTTTAGCCACGCATAATGGCCACTAGCATTTCACTGCTGTTTACATGCGCCAAACTTATGCACAGATTAAGATATGAACTGGCTGAAAGCCAGAGCATTTCAAACAAAGATATTGTCTCTCACATGTGGCATACTGGCATCTGTCAGAGAGCATTTCAAACAAAGAAATTGTCTCTCACATGTGGCTCCACAGGAAGTTAAGGTCAAACAAAGCAAGAACATGTGCTCACTGGACAGGAAGGACAGCTAAGCACAAAATAAGGACTCATCGTTCAGTGCCCACTTGTGGAGGTCACCACCCCCTACCTGAAGCAATGCATTCTGGGTAAAGGTTTATAAGCCACTAAGGGTCAACAAACAGTCTCTTTTGACTACACCACATACACACCTAGAATTGGGGACATCTCTTCGACCTGGAGCCTACAGTACACACAAACTCCACAGTAAGCTTATACCGTATCTGTCTGTAGCTGCCTGCATCTTATATACAGTCAAGTCCATAAATATTGGGACATCAACACAATTCTCATATTTTGGGCTTTATACACCACCACAATGGATTTGAAATGAAACTAACAAGATGTGCTTTAACTGCAGACTTTCAGCTTTAATTTGAGGGTATTTACATCCAAATAAGGTGAACGGTGTAGGAATTACAACGGTTTCTATATGTGCTTCACACTTTTTAAGGGTCCAAAAGTAATGGGACAATCGACTCAAAACCTATTTCATGGACATGTGTGGGCTATTCCCTTGTTATTTCATCATCAATTAAGCAGGTAAAAGGTCTGGGGGTAAATGTAGCAATATGCGGGTTCTTCAACACCCGCGTGTTCAGCCTCTTCCGCGACTAAATTTCAAGCGGCGCTGCATTGTAAAGGGAAGTTAACCCTTTACAGTGCAGCGCCGCTTGAAATTTAATCGCGGAAGAGGCTGAACACGCGGGTGTTGAAGAACCCGCATATTGATACATTTACCCCCTGGAGTTGATTCTAGGTGTGACATTTGCATTTGGAATCTGTTGATGTCGACTCTCAATATTAGATCCAAAGAGCTGTCACTATCAGTGAAGCAAGCCATCGTTAGACTGAAAAATCAAAACAAACCCATCAGAGAGATAGCAAAAACATTAGGTATGGCCAAATCAACTGTTTGGAACATTCTTAAAAAGAAAGAAAGCACCAGAGAGCTCAGCAACACCAAAAGACCTGGAAGGCCGCGGAAAACAACTGTGGTGGATACAGAAGAATTTTTTCCCTGGTGAAGAAAAACCCCTTCTGGCCAAATCAAGAACACTCTCCAGGAGGTAGGTGTATATGTGTCAAAGTCAACAATCAAGAGAAGACTTCACAAGAGTGAATATAGAGGGTTCACCACAAGATATAAACCATTTGTGAGCCAAAGGGGAGAGGCACTGTTAGCTTCTTATGTGACATGACCATACCCACTACATGTGGTGGTCACGTCTCCTCCAGCATACCATGCTAAGCACACACTTTTCCCCAAGAAAGTTTACCTGCTGCCTCATCAAATGACTATTGTTTCCTAACGCGGCCTTCTGGTTCTAAGCTGTGTGTTCTGGAAGTATTGTGTTAAAAATATTACGATATGGACTTTTTTCTCTGTTTAATAATATTATAGGTATTTATTTTTTCTTTACTGCATCCAAGAGTGAGGATATGAGGGAGTCCTCCCCTTCCTCGTCTGTACCTGTTGCTTTCTAAAGTGCTCATATGTATTTATGTTTTGTTTTGTTTTTTTGCAGAATTTAATTAAAGTGAATTGAGAAGCAGTTTAGGACCATATCTAAGGCTTGAAAAACAAAACAAAACAAAACACCAATCTGGAAAAGTCAGTAAGGAAAAGTCCACTTGCACTAGACAACATATTCTCAGAGTCGACTTATAGAATGGAGTCCACATTAGATTACATTTTTAACTCTTTGATTTCCAGACCACACTTGAGATGAATAGGGATTTTCTTTTGGGGTAGGGAGGGAACAGTATAAAAGGGATGGTCATCTAACTTGTTTGAGGATGATTTTCTTTGAGGTCATATGGACACACTCAACAAACATGGAAGTAGATCAGCGCCTGATAAATGCTCAGCGTACAATTGTATGTTATTTTAACATTGCCATGACTAGTAGAGATTAAGCCAATGCATGAAAACTTTTTGGCAGAAGGATTAGATTTCTTTCTTAAAAAAGTGTGGGAGTTGTTCTACTGAGGAACAGTTTGAAAAGTTCACATGTCTGGGTCCTGAAAGTTAACTATTTTTGATGCAACTGCAGTGTAACAAAGTAAGAGATAAAACAGGATTCATTTTTTTCTTTTCTATTCAAGATCAACATTAAAATATAAATTAAGCCTGTAACTTGCAGTATACCATTGAAATATAATCGTTGTTTATGTAATTCATGCTGTACATTCCAAGCATTATACAAATTAATAATTAAACTTGTTGATAAATACCACAAATATTTCTTGTATAAAATTCAAGAAAACCATTCATCTTCATATATATATATATATATATATATATATATATATATATATATATATATATATATATATATGGAATTTAGTTGTTTCCTTACCATCCATATGGTGACTTTGCTTAATTGTAAATTGACAATTTAAAAAACTTAATAAAATGTAAATAATCCACTCTAATTGGATGTAGTTAAGCTGTTCTTGGTGATTTTTGTTGCCTGTGAAATATGGAGAAGGGTTATATGACATTATTTGGAATGGAAGTTAGAACATGACATGTAAGATTAGAGCACCACTAAACTAAAGCAGATTGAGACAAAGTAGTTAGCCACTCTGCATGCAGCCTACACTATGCACTGTATTATATGACAATCTCCTCTTGTTCATACAGAATGTCACTAGTATGGACTTAATGAAGTGTGCTCCTCTACTCCTCATTAGGCTACAGCGTTGTCAATAAAAGAGTCGATAAAGCTGGTTGATGGTATTGAGATTCAGAAAGAGAGTCTCCACTAGCGCTATATGGCAGAGGCTGTCTTTGTCACACACAGTGACCAGGCAGCATGCAGATCAATACTCACCTCTGAATTAAACCCAAGTCATCAATCAGGCTGCAAGAAAAGGACAGTGCAGGTCACAGTCCAATGGATAATCTCAATTCTCATCTGAGCTCTCACCCTCTCTGCTTTGCTAACTGCACTCAGGCAGGAAGGTGGTTCTGCAATCTGATTTTAGGCCAGACAGGCAGCAGGCAATGACAGCTTCCTGCAGGTAACAAGCGGATCTACAGTAATTAGTGCTATGACTACCAGACTCATGAAAGTCGCATCCACATAACCGTATAGCTATTTTCAGTTCTGATGCATTGTACATGAACAGTAGCTGTAAAAGTATTCATTCCTTTAGCATTTTCCACATTTTATTTTCTTACTTCATGGAATTGAAGTGGATTTATTTGGTTATTCTTACCACTGACCAATACATAATACTCGGTAATGTAAAATAAAATACAGAAAATAACTGATTACGTAAACAACAAATTATCTCAAACATAAAAGGTTCTCTTTGTAGGAATAATAATAAATTATAATTTCTACTACTAAAGAAATGGCATGATGTTGCACAATGGGTTTTACACATAGACAGAAGTAAACATTTGGGACATGAAGCATCATTTCTTCTCCTGTATTCATGCAATCTAAAGGGTGTAAAGTATATCATTGATGTAACATATATAATTGCGCTTGAATTCTGACACAGGTAGAAGCCTTTTGTACATACCCAAACATAAAGTCCCAATCCTCATCTGATATCTGTACAAGGTCCTCTTCCCACTTCTGTCTTAGTGTTGCAAGACTACCAAGTGACACTTGAGGGAGCATATGGTCATATAAATTAAAAAATATTTTGCATGGCCCCCATTTTTGAAGAATCATTTTCATTGGAGCATTATTGAAATTAAGCCCCCTCTCCAAAACCGTGCCTGTCAAACATGTCACAGTTGCAGGTATCAATGAACACTGACATTGAAAAGCCAAATTTCCTGCACAAAGGATTTCAAATGGTTATTGAAATATAATGTAATATTGCTACAATCTCTTACCTGTTCCAAGCTGTGTCTCTTCCAAAATTTGACAGTTCTGCAAGTTTTCCATTATCCTAGATAATCCTATTCATCATAACTCCCAAAATTTCATGTGTTCCATTCCATACATTCTGTAGATGGCCTGCATAATAAGTAGTGTATTACATCTTGACAATTTCTCTCCCAAAAAGGGCTTGCAGGGCAGTATGCAAAGACACCTTCCGCTCATTCAGGACATGTTATAAAATACCCCCAGAGGTCTCCACATCCATTCCTTCAGGTGCGCCAGTTGCACAGACAGATAGTAGATTTTAAAACTCAGTCCTCCACTTTAGTCATGCACAGCGTGCCTAGTATAATCCTAACTCTTTTCATCCCAACATATCATAGAGGACAGGTAACGGTCAATCAATATTCTGGAATACATATCTGGGTATATTTACGGGGGTGTGTTATAATGGATATAATAATCTGGGTTAGACAACTATTTTAACCAGAAAGTGAAGCATTTTCCAAGTATGTATCTTTGATTTGAGATATATGATCACTGGCTATTTATTGAAGGAGACAAACTCCTACATATTATTGGTAACCCATATGTAAAGATATTTACATTTCTATGTCCACTGTCAAGACTGTGGTAAATTTAGTTGAATTGGAAATATGTTGGACTTAGACCAAATAATCTTGAGGCCTCAAAACCGCTCAAACCCCTCTACCACCTGCAGTAAATTATCAAGCAAGTCACGTGCATCTGATAGGAACAGTAGCATATTGTCTGCAAATTAAGAGATGTCTACATAATCTCCTGTTTTAAATTATTATTATTATTATTATTATCATTTATTTGTTAGGCGCCACAAGGTGTCCGCAGCGCCGTACATAGTACAAACAGTAAACCATACAGGGTTAAACAGTACAGAACAGTAAACACAAAGTACCAGTGCTTCAGAAACTCCGGGACAGACAAATGGAGTAAGGACGGAGCAGAAGGACAGGTGTGGAGACACGAGGGAAGAAGTGCCCTGCTCAAACGAGCTTACATCCTAAGGGAGGGTGGACGAAACAGTCACAAGAGGGAGCGGTGATACCAGGGGAGAGAGGGAAGAGCGAGCAGAGTAGGTGAGGGGTTAGGTGGATGATTGGTAGGCTTTAAGGAACAGGTGAGTTTTAAGTGCTCGTTTGAAGGAGCACAGCTTGGGAGCGAGACGGATTAAATCCCCTGATTCCTGGATCAGAGCCAATCAGACAAGCTTAGGGTACAATAACCAAGGTGAAAGTGCAGGGGAATGTAACGCTGTATACGTCTCCCAAATCTAAAGCGTTTATATACATATCAATTAATGCACATTCTTGCTACTAGAGCAGAATATAATAGCCTTCCTTTTATGCCGTTAACCATAAAATTCGGGCTTCCACTGTTTGGTATATATTCTCCAAATCTCACTATTTTTGCTCCAACTAGGCTTCTTTTTATCTTGATTTTTTTTTTAAGCTTTTCCACTTTGGGGATGAGAGTGCCTCTCCATCACAATTTGTAGCTAGATACCCTCTCCACTGCATGACCAGCTCTAAATCTGCTCCAGTTACAGTTAGTTGAAGAGAATAAGTTTCCAAAAACTCTCTCCCTTATTTAGAGCCAGGTCACATGTGAGCAACAGAGGAAAGTGGTTTTATATTCCAATAGATGTAAATTTCAACCATAGTGACTAGAGGAACATGGTTATGATAAATCATTGTCATATCCATTCTGGAAAGTTTATGATTGATTGATAAAAAAATGATAAAATTGCTTTAATTGTGGGTTTCTGATTTGCCAAATGTTCACCAGCATCATTTCAGATATTAAATGTGCAAACATAGTGGCTCCCTACCTGATGCCTACAGGGTTTCCTTTCCACCTGTCCAAGCCAGAATCCATAATATTATTAAAATCTCCTATACACATTATTGGGTATTGGGAGAGTTTTTAAAGGCTCTATACTTTTTAAGGATGTCATTATTGAATAGGGACAGTTGAATAGCATGATAGGAGCAACCCATGGCCATTTCAAAGAGAGAACTCCACTACCCACCAAATGCATTTCCACCAGACATGCCACATCAGGGTTGTACTTTCTGATCTGGCCCAATACCAGCGCCCTTTTAATCTTAACAATTAGGCTTCTTACATTTCATGTGAGCAAATTGAGTCCATCCCTTCCTATTCTAACTGAATCCAATGTATATTACCCATATATCTGAGAGAATACACAAGTGGAGTCAAATAAACTCCTTTTACAACAACAGTAGCCTTCCCAAACACCCAGTCCAGCACAAGTATTACTAACAGTTAGTCATACAATTCCCTAGAATTGCTCAGACACCCAAAACCTTTTCAGTTTCATAGAACCACATGTCTTTGCCATGCTCATTAGTACGTTTCCCTACTTGTAATCCCACTCTGTAGGCCCAATCCCACTAGTGACCAGTGCAGTTTGAGTGATTCCAGATAGGACAAGAGTTAGTTAAGTATTTCCAGCTTTGTACAGTTCTGCCTAGGTAGATGGTATTTTGCAGTGAGAAATTGTGGTGTCATCACTATAATGACAGAATTATGCGCTCCCACTTGAGACCAAATCGCCTAAGTAGTTGGCTCCAGAAAATTATAGTTTTATAAGGGTGCCCGCTATGGGAATCCCCACACTGTTTTATGGCCATCTCCAATGCAGAGCAACTGCTGCCAACTTTACATATTAGGTAGGGCCAGCTACCAAAAGCAAGCACAACTATTTAATTCAGCTTGAGGCAAAATATATTGCCCTCAGTCATCTCTACCTCTACCAATTGCAGAGTTTCTAACACTTTATAAGGTACAGGGTTGCCTAATTGTAGGGCTTTAATCTTGCTAGAGTTCTTCCAATACCTCCTTTTTTTATTGAAAAAGTATCTTTATTTTGTATTAAGGTACAAAAAACATCCAATACATGGCAGCACGGTGGCTTATTGGTTAGCACTTCTGCCTCACAGCACTGGGGTCATGAGTTCGATTTCCGATCATGGCCTTAACTGTGTGGAGTTTGTATATTCTCTCTGTGTCTGCATGGGTTTCCTACGGGTGCCCTGGTTTCCTCCCAAACTCCAAAAACATACTAGTAGGTTAATTGGCTGCTATCAAATTGACCCTAGTCTCTCTCAGTCTTTGTGTGTGTATATGTTAGGGAGTTTAGACTGTAAGCTCCATTGGGACAGGGACTGATGTGAGTGAGTTCTCTGTACAGCGCTGCGGAATTAATGGCACTATAAAAACAAATGATGAAGATGTTGATTACAGAAAGTGTACTGCAGCACAGCTGTAAACACAAAACAGTCAAACATAATTAGACATACTTTTTAGTACAATACAACACATGTGGTACAAGGTATGACATCCTACACTATACCTCAAGTACTGCACTAACCATGCATAAACAACATAACAGTTCAAACAAGCAATGACTGTGAGGGGGGAGGTAGGTGAAAGAGAAAGAAGGGGGACGGGGGGAGATCACAGGCCTGAAGCTTTACTTAAGGATAGACACATATAAGGGGAGGGTGATTAAATTAAAGCAAGAATGGGCTGGAGAGGGTAAATGAAGGGGAGTTACTGGCCCAATTTAGTTTTTGGATTCCACAGGTCTGATTTAAGTCCCTCCAGATGGTTTTCCCTTGCAAATTGTCCAAAATCCAGGTAAAACTAAGGTGTAGTCCAGTTGTAAGGAAAGCAGCTGTCCCACTTGTCTCAGCCAAGGGCCCTCCAAAGAGGCAGCAGGAAAAAGTGAGAGATGGACTTCCCAGCAGTGCAAGTGTTCTTATCAGTAAGAGTCCTGCGGATACAGTTACACACAAATAGGGCTCGCACCATGATGGGGATATCAGGTATCCCTTTCCCGCCTTTGCAGGACTAATTGTACAGCGCAGAGAGTAGACTGCCCTGGGGGCGGAAATGACTGCCACCACAATGTCCAGTTGCCAAGCGCCCACTGCAATGTTTTTATAAGCGATGCGCCCGGCTCATTCTCTGCAGGCTCCTCCCTGCTACCATAGGGCTGTCAGCACTTGAGGAGAGGGAGGGAGAGTGATGTCTAAGTGTGGGGGCAGCGCTACATAGACTGAGCAGCAGCTGTCAGATTCACAGGGAGGAGGAGAAGCTGCAGGCATGAAGACTCACTGTTTTCTGAAGTAAGTGTGATTGTTGGGGTAGAATTAGGGTAAGTGTGTGTGGGAGTTGAGATGCTGGGATAAATTAGGGTAGCGGGAGAAATTGTTTGGAGTGCTGAAAAAGTTCAAAGGGCATGAGGGGAGCAGTTTGAGGGAAATAGTATGAGCAATGAGGGGAGCAGTATGAGGTGTAATGGGGGCAGAGTGAGCTGTGGGTGGAGGGAGCAAGTGTGACATAAAGCCTTTAACTCCCCCATGCATATATGTATTCGGTTTCCAGACATTTATAACTGCAATTTCGATAACAAATAATAATAATAATAATCATCATTTTTATACAATTGATGTTTCAGAATATCAAGAGAAACCATATGATGTGGTTGAGGAAATTTGAAAGTGGGGCGATGGCAACAAACGATCGAAGCCGAATCTAAAAAGTTAAGGCCAATAACTTAATTTTTTAAATCACCAGTACAAAAAAGCGCTCCTCACACAAGTGCTTCAAGATCAGGAACTTTTAAAGTTCAAAACCAGCTGAAAGCGAATCCAGCCAAAACAACGCAACTGTAAAATATGACAATTCTGTTCAAAATTCAGTGCCTGAGGCTGAAGTTAATCATGCGAATGTAGACAATTGTCGAAAAGGAAATGTGCCACCAGCGATGCCGCCAAGTCCGCCGACACCGAGACAAGGAGCAGAAGATCCAGTTTGCAAAACAGAAATTCTACTGCAAAAACGCCATGAACCAGAAGAGCAGTAATTAATTTTTGCTGAAAGTTTTACCACAATCGACATTGGTATGATCAACAAAAGTGATGCTGCCCAAATGAAGTAATTTCTTAAGATTCCTAGTTTTGAAATACCAAATAACATTCCACGAGACACCAGTAAGCACGCTTTCCCTTATCTGCTACTTATGAAAAACCTTGCCCACGAGACTGGTTATACTGGAGTGTAGTAAAACAATCTCTCCACTGTGCGCCTTGCTTCATTTTTAATAAAAATGCAGCAAATGCTTTGGCTTTATCTGCTCAATCTGGATGGACCTGGATTAGAGGATGGAAGAAATTGTACGACCGAATACCATTACACGAGAGTTGAACACTGCACAAAGAAAATGATGTGGGGTGGAAGTCAGCCTTCAGAGCAATATTATCTGAAGCTTCAATTGGCCGTTTACTCTTCACCGAAGTCCCGACTGAAGCTAATTATTGGAAACAAATTCTTGAGCGCATCCTGAATGTTGTTCTTTATATTTCTGTGTTGGAAATAGCTTTATTTGGTTCCAGTTCTTGCAATGGTGACCGTAATAACGGAAACTTTCTAGGTATAATCGAGCTTACCAGCATTTATGACCCGAATTTATCGAGGCACGTTGAACTTGTACATGGATCGCAAGAGAGCAAAAAACGCCTGCATGTTCATTACCTATCAATGCGCATACAAAACAAATTTATTGTGTGTGGGTCATTTTTGCAAGAAACAATTCTTGATGAAGATAGAATTGCAAAATACTTTGCTTAGTTGACACCATTCCTGATAGTTCTCACAAGTAACAGACCTCTATGTAGACTCATTATGTAAAGATTGTAGAATGCTGACGGTTTCTCATGTTTGATAATTTCACAAAACATAATGGAAAAGAAATTGCTGATTGAATATTGGATAATTTGTTAGGATTAGAGTTGTATTTTCATGCATGCATGGGACAAGCGACAATGAATCTAACATGAATGGAAAATATAATGGAGTACAAGCAATTCTGCTTGAGCAAAACTCAAATTGTATTTTCTTCAGCTGTGGAAACCACACACTAAACCTTGTGGGTGTTGACTGCTCTGAATCCTGTAAGGAAGCAATTACTTAATTTGGAACTGTGCAAAAATGTACAATATCTTCAGTTCCTCTCCACAAAGGAAATTCTGAAAAAGCATCTACCTGCTTCCCCTCCTAATATATCCACCAATAGATGGTCTGCACGCATTGAGTCTGTTAAACCAGTTGCACGTCATTTGCATTCTTTGGGAACGGTTTTATCAAATATTGAAATTCTTAATCTCACTGCACAAACTTGATCAGAAATTCAATCTAATAAGAAATACTTGCCAAAATATGAATTTGTTCTAATTGTAATATTTGTTGATCAAGCTGCTTACAATTGTGCGCTCCTTATTGAAGCACACAATGCTACATTGGACGTTGAGCTGGACAACATCAAATGTCCTATGAAAGACATTGAACAGATGCGCAATAAATGGGATGAGATTGTCATAAAGTGCAGAATTATAGCAAAAAACATTGAGATTCCAACAGAGTTCTCCACCAGTCACCATCTACCTACTCAATCAAATCCTGAAAAGCACTATAGGGTCAACGTTTTCTATGTAGTCGGAGACTCCATTCTGTCTGGTCTTCATCGTCGATGTACTTCACTGAAAGTAATGTGTAGCTTGTTTAAGTTTCTTTGGGCGTTCAACAAAATGAGTTATGAAGAAGACCTGTGCTCCGTAGCTGGAATCTTTCAGGAGCAATACAAGAAAGATTTTGCCAAAGATTTCAGTGAAAAACTAATTTTCCTGAAGTGAATTTATAGAAAGTAAGTCGAAGGAACTTCTTACAGAAATCCTAGAACTAGGACTATCTGGGCTGTTTCCCAACACAATAATTGCTTTGCGCATTTTCCTCAGTTTGCCAATATCTGTTGTTTCTGGTGAATGAACGTTCAGTGTGCTGAAGAACGTAAAAAAATATCATTGCTCAATTATGGGATAAGAGCGATTGAATGGGCTGGCCATGCTCAATATTAACAGTGAGAGTTGGATTTTTACAAATTGATTGCTGTATTTGCAGAAAAAAAAACCAAGTAGAAAAGCACTTCTGATTTGAAATCTCCAATAATCCAGTACATCAGTATATGTATACAGTATTTTATTTGTAAATTTTCATAAAGTTATGCATTAAAATAATTTTAAAATATATTTTAAATGCATTTTTATTGTTTTTCCTTTTTAGTTTTTTTTTTAAGAGGAGTGGGGAGCCTCTTTGTCACTCACCGGACCGTGAGTGCCTCTTCCCGGACATTTAGGAACCGTGGCCGTCCTCCATCCTGAGGGTCTGCGCATGCGCAGCCCTTTCCTACCCTTCAGTGTATGTCCCTTTAACTTAATTGGCAGATCAGGCAACACTCCCTATATTAAGCACCTGTGGTCAACACCACGTTGCCTGATCTTGGAGTCTCATTCCCCATGAGTCTCTGAAGGTGTTTCCTCGTTTGTTCAGCGCTGCTGATTCCTGTGGTTTCCAAACCACTTCTACCTCTGTGGTTTCCAAACCACTTCTACTACTGTGGTTCCCATACCACTTCTACCATCAATTGTATCATCGTGACTGTTAGCTGATTCCTATCCGCTGCCTCCGTGCACTACAGTCTTCTAAGCCACTTCAACTCTATCTCATATCATTGTGACTGTTTGCTGATTCCTATCCGCTGCCTCCGTGCACTTCAGCCACTCTCCACATCTACTCACCTGTTCATCATCAAGACTGTGAGCTGATTCCTATCCGCTGCCTCCGTGCACTACAGACTCCAGCTTGCAACTCGGCTGTGTTTCATCATTGTGACTGTTAGCTGATTCCTATCCGCTGCCCCTGTGCACTGCAGTCTTCATCTCATCTCTCCCGTGCTTCCTCGAGACTGCTGCTATTATTGCCATCCGCTACTCTCCGTGATCAAGAGCTCCTGGTCTACTCTGCTCACCCATGTTCCATCGCTATTTGCACCTGCTGGTTGCTACTGGTTACCTCCGGGGATCCGCAGAGTCCTGCTGCTGCTGCCAGCGCTAATCGTCCATCTACTGCTGATCCGCTCTCCACGCCTTCCTGCGTTCCGCTGGTCTCTACCCGCCTGTCAGCATTGGATTCCTGTCTCATCCGCTATCCTGCTGCTAGATCATCACCATTCTCCTGGGTCCTCCAAGAGTCCAGTCCGCGTTCTACCGATTCCTGTGGATTCGTGTCCCTGTTGGTTTACTTACCTGTGCGCTGCACCTACTAGACCTCTGCTTCATCTATCCAGGGACTTCTCATCCTGCCGGCCTCCTGCCGCTCAGGTATCGCTGCACTCCTGTCTGACTGCCTGCTTCTGAACCACGGTATGCATACTTCTCATTGACTGTGCTGGTGTATTGCATACCTTGCTGGACTGAGTTTGTTCTCCTCTGGAGTTTACTATCCGCTAAGACTATTACCATCATTGACTGTACTATCTTGTGCCGGATTACTTCAAGAGACTTTCCCTATTTGCAGTGCTGTTCAGTCATTCATATATATATATCTATATTGTGCATATTACTGTGGATCGTGTTAAGGTGCCGTGTTTACCCTGTGTTGCAGTCTCTCCCCGTGCACCTCCTCACATATATATTCAGTGGTACAACTTGCTAGTAGCAGACCACTGATCCCTGTTTCCAGTATCACCTGTTCCAGTATCCTCTCACATAGCAGTGGTACAACTTGCTATCGCAGACCACTGACTCCCCGGATACCTCCACTTGGATTCCATTCCTTCACCCTGACAGCGGTACAACTTGCTATCCGCAGACCGCTGACTCTCATCACTTCCTCGTTTCTGTTGGACATTCCTCCTCACTATAGCAGTGGTACAACTTGCTATCGCAGACCACTGACTACCTTCACGTGTCCTTGTCCATACAGTTCCTCGTGTACTATTACCTCCATATTACCAGTGTTGCTAGTCATAGACTTTCCTGAGCATCTCATCATCTGCTATTTACTGTTCCGCGATCACCCTGCTACCAGAGTACCCTATTACCACCTACATTGCTCTGGTAAGCCTACCACCTGGTGATCCCTGGGTAAAGACTCCTAGTGCCCGTGACACTCTTAATTTGGGTTTCCCCTGGACTCTATGAACCTCTGAAAGGGCCTGCCTATAGAGATAAATAGGAGAACACTGTGCGATGCTACACATATATGGCAGTGTTTGAAGGTGTCCTCGGATTTGGCCAAATCTTCCCCATGGAAATGCTGGGAGGCCAAATCATGACAATTCCTAACCTGAGCAAAGATCCCACTCATTGCCAAGTATTCTGAGGCGTCTTACTATAAACTGAATATAACCAACTCCAAAGTCCGAACCTTTGCAACCCTGCAAGTCTCCGAAAACGCCCTCAAAGTATAATTGGTAATCCATTTTCTTGAATTATGTAGGTATTCGCATATGTGGAACCCCTTCAGATTTAATCAGTTGTAACTACTCTACCCTTTTGAGACAATTCACATCTATGACAAAAGTGTGGGCTAATTATGAGGCCTCATATTTAGGTAGAATAGCAGCAATGAAAATGTTGCTTTTTCCCAAAATTCTATATCTTTTTCGATCCATTACCTACTTAGTTCCACAACACATTCTTAATAAGTTTTACGTTGTATCCCTTACTAACATATGCAGAGGCAAGCAAAGCGTCCTAGGTTAACAAAGTGAAAATAGCCAGATCCAAGCTAAAAGGTGGTCTAGCCATACCTCAACTCGAATTTTACCAGATTGCCTGTCTGTTAAATCAGATTAGGGAGTGGCTGGCTCCTGATCCGCCCAAGACATGGGTGACTGTTGGAAACACTTATCTCACTCTTTTCTAGACATTTAGCAGCCACTCTATTGAGAAGCATATGAGACTCACTTAAAGCCTGGAATAAAATGTTACAATTAACCTCAGACTTTAATCTCTCATCCGATCTTTTGATTATTGTTATCTATTATTATCTAAATTGATCCCAAACTTACAACTGTCATTTTGGCACAACCAGGGTATCAATTCTTTTATGGGAATGTTCTGATCTCTTTTGCCCAATTACATGAAAAAGTGTAAAATCTCTACCCAAGATTTTTGCAAATGTTTACACGTCCGACACTGGATTCAATCTCAACACTGCCCCCTGTCCCCCCCGAAACCTCCTCCTCCCATTAATCTCTGTCACCATTTAAGCGCACGGGTGGTATGTCCTCCTGGTGTAAACTCCTCCTAATCACTATAGAAGCCTATAAACTGACTACTCAACTCCAGGGGGAAACTGATCTCCAGCTGATGGAGGAGGAATGGGATCGCATTTTCCAATATGTTTTTAAAATGTCCAAATGAATCAACCATTTGGAATTGTTAATTAAACTTATTCACAGAATGTATTTAACACCTTATAAGTTACATAAAATTCTGCCTAGTGTTTCTAAATGTTGTTGGAGGAATTGTGGTGAGGTTGGGAGCCTGCTTCATATTTTCTGGAGCAACCCACAGATACAAATCCTTTGGTCTGAAATCTTTGTTTTAATTAATCGGGTTCGAAATGTGACATTGACCCCCTCTTTTCAGCTCTTTTACACCATTAACCCACGCAGTTGCAACATCATCATCATCATCATTTATTTATATAGCGCCAACATATTCCGTAGCGCTTTACAATTGGGGACAAACATAATAAACTAATAAACAAACTGGGTAAAACAGACAAAGAGGTGAGAAGGCCCTGCTCACAAGCTTACAATCTAGCTACTGTATGTCGTGGCACATATCCTTATTGTTACTAGAGCTCAATACTGGAAATCTTTGTCCCTCACCTGTAATAATCGACAAATTCAAAAACCCTATGATTGGAGCACTTACTATACTAAATACTTAACCCTGCCACTTTCCTCCTCTGTGAATGTCCTATGGAGTTTTTGTTTCGGCCATGCATTTTCCATTTGTGTTCTCTGGTGTACATGTACGGTAACATGTCATTCAATCCCTCCCAACACACACACACACACACACACACATACACACCACTTGTTTATATTTCCCCCTTTCCTGTTCATTTGTTTGTTTCCTGGTTTTGTTACTATCTTGCAAAACAAAACAAGAATAAATAAAAATGTTATTATTAAAAAGAAAAAGTGGAGGTGTTGCCCATAGCAAACAATCAGATACTATCCATCATTTATCTAGTACATTCTAGAATATTATAGCTAGAGTCTAATTGGTTCCTCTAGGCAACATCTCCAATATTCCTTTTTAGAAAGTTTGATACAGTTACCCCATAGTGTTCATTCTAGTGGAAGCCCTAATACAGAAAGTATGTTATTTAATTAAAGGCTTGCTTAATCCTTACGATGTTTATTCAGATGGAAGCATTAAAGTGAAATTCATGTTATTTGATTGAAGTCTTGTTAAATCCTTATGATAATTGATCTCCTTGATTTATTATAGAGATCAAAAGTTGCCACAAATAATAATGTAATGAGTTTAGGCTTTATATTTAGTGCCAGTATATTGAGTATTTATTTGCAGTTAATGAACTGCCTGTGATATCCTTTACCAAACATCTCTACTGATAATTGAGTCTTCGAACCACTTTATCTGCCGTTGCAGTTGCAACCTGTTTTTGATTAAAAAATGTATACTTTATTTTGCATAAAAATATAAAAAAAATTACATTCAGCACAGCTGAAACACAACACACTGTTGAACATAAATCAGTCATACTTTATAGTATAAGACATATGGCATATGATATAACATCCTACACTATACATCATGTACTGCACTATTCATTCATCACTTAAACAAGACAACTGTTCCAACAAAGAGAAATGGGTGTGAGGAGAGAGGTAAGTGAAGGTAATCATATGCCCAAAGCTTTATTGATAAACATATATGGGAAATATTTGAGAAACACATATGGGAAAGGTGCATAAATAGAGTAAGACAATAAACAAAGTTCAAGCGGAGTGATAGGAGAAGGAAAGAAGAATAAAGGAGGGAGAAATCACAGGCCCAAGGCTTTATTGAAAAATAGACAGATTGGGAGAAGGAAAGTTGTTTATGCCTCTTTTTATTCCACTTTCCATTATAAAATAGTCTCTTAGCAGGTTTTAGTTTAGCTTGTGAGAGTCTTGGATAGTCATGTTCTCCCTTTTCAATAAGAGGTGACTCTTGACTTATGGCAAGCCATAAAGCATCATTAACACAGTTCATAAGGCACCAGTCCTCCTGGATTGCCCCATAGGTGTGGGTGCCAGGAAATAGTTAATAAAGTATGATAGGCTGTTCCTGGCCACAAAGTCTTTGAGTTTGTGTTCCATGGCATCTAGAAATACAAGTGCAGGGGTACAATCCCAAAAGAGGTGCTTAGATGTTTCCACATTGATGAGATACCAAGCACAGTGTCTATATCTGCACTGGTTCCGGGAGTGTTGAGGGGCAAGCCCCGCTGGATACACATCAATGCCAGGTCTTTCTCCCAGAAAAACCTTGCTGTAGCAGCAGGGAGCCTGGGAATATGAAATGGAGTCCACTGTGTCCTTAACTCTAATGAGCTTGTGGATTGTCTTTGGTTTGGTTTCTGGCTTAACTCCCTCCCGATAGGGCTCTCTCACAGATTTGGCTAAATCCAGGTAAACCCAGGGAGTGTTCCAGTTGTAAGGGAAGGAGCTGTCCCACTTGTCTCAGCCAAGGCCCCTCCAAAGAAGCTGGAGGAAAGGTGAGACATGGATTTGCCTGCAGAGCCATTGTTCTTTTCACAAAGGGTCCTGCGGATACAGTTACAAACAAAGAAGGCTGACAGCATGGTGGGGATAACAGTGATTCCTCTCCCACATTTCAGGTGCTCCTTGTACATAACTGTCCACTATACTCTGCCCATTTTGGAACCTACAAATGAAATGAAACTTTGTCATTGTGATTGATTGGCAGACTGTAACCAGTGGTGGCTACTCCTGGGCCATATACTGCAGAGCAGTAAGAATCTTGTTCTGCAGTACTAGTGCTTTCGCTTCAATGGTAAAGTCTCTGAGGCTCCACAGTCCAATTTTCTGCCTAACTGACGCTATTTTTCCCTCCCTACACTTCATGGCCTTGCCCTCAGAATCATTCCAGACTTCCAAAATTTGGAATATGTACGGCTTGACCAACATTGCCACACACAGAGCGCACTCAATACTTTTACCTTTGTATTCTAGCTAGTCCATTGTGCAATATGATGTAATACCTGCTCTTGTGTTTCAAACTCCCACTGTCCTATAGATTGTAAGCCTGCGAGCAGGGTTCTCTTACCTCTCTGTCTGTATGTATTACCCAGTATTGTCTTATTAATGTTTGTTCCCAACTGTAAAGCGCTACAGAATTTGCTGGCGCTATATAAATAAATGTTGATGATGATGATAGTGATGAGCATTGCCTCTGACTTCATGCAGTTGACCTTTGCCTCTGAAGCTCTGCTGAATTCTCACAGGTCTGGATGAGTGCTGTCACCAAACGCTTAACATATGAACAAAACATGTTCCCCAAACTAAATCTTTGCAGTGTCTTGCACATAAATACATGTGAAACACAATCAAAGGCCTTCTTATGATCAAGACTGACCAGAGCAGCAATGTAGTGGACTGTGTCCCTGAGTAGGGCAAGGCAATCTTCAATCCTGTGGCCAGAAATGCCACAGGTCTGCCCCTGGTGACCTGTCCGATGACAACCTTTGCAAGGATCTTGTAATCCACATTCAGGAGAGAGATGGGACACCAATTTTTAAGATTACATCTCTCACCACTTCCACTTATATAGGATTGTAATCATTCCCTCCCTCAGCGAAGGAAGCAATCTGACCTCTAGCAGTTCTAGCAGGCCAGCTCTCCAGACCAATGACATTCTATAGTGCTACATAGAGCTCCGCTAGGAGCCTTCTCTCTCTCCAATGTCTTTTCAGAGTCTCGGGCCAAAACAACTGAGGTAATCTTGCATTTGTTAGCATAATGAATAAGATTACTAACTCTACGGGGCATATTCAATTGTTGCCGTTAAATATATTACCATTATTACGGTAATTCTAATCCAGCGTTAAAGGTAGCATAACCCACGCAAACACAGGTAGAACACACAAACTCCCCACAGATATGGTCATGGATGGGAATTGAACTCATGACCCCAGCACTGTGAGCCACCGTGCTGCCCCTTAGGGCTAGGATCTTTGCAAACAATGTAATATTGGTGTTCTAAAAGGATATAGGTCTATAGTTAGAACAAACAGTGTGATCTTTATCAGGTTTTGAGATAACAACAATTTTTTATTTTGTCAAATCAAGGTGAAACTGGTTTCCCTTTAGAATGTGATTAAAGAGCTGAGCAAACCAAGGGGCCAAAGTTGGCTCAACAGTCTTATAGTATACCACAGGAAACCCATCTGGGCCAGGAGCCTTAGAAGACTTCTGAGATTTAAGGGCAAATTTAATCTCCTCCTCTGAGATGTCCACAGCTAGAGAAGAAGCAGGCATCGGGCTAATTTTAGGCATATTACAAGATGCTAAATAATGTAATGTGCCCGCCCTTGAGTATTGAGTATCTTACAAGTCACCAAGGTTATATAATTTGTCATAAAAGGATTTAAAGATTTTATTAATCTTTCTAGGGTCGTATGTCAGGCATCATCTTGTATTACTGAGATAGTTTGAGATGCCCTCTTGGCTCTTAATTTATTCCTCAGGAGAGTATCAGCAATATTGGATTTCTCATAAAATATTTGTTCTTTCCAATGAAGGATCCATTCTATTTTTTCTGTCAGTAAATTACATAATTCACCCCTAATCTGACTCAGCTCCTCAAGGACCGCCTTGGATTGAGATTGTTTATGAGATTGTTCTAAATTGTGAAACTGGGAGGCAAGAGCATTAACCTTTTCAGTTTGTTGTCTTTTATGGTGGGTAGCAAATTTGATAATTTCACCCTTAATTACGGCTTTGTGGGCCTCCCATGTTGTGGATAAATTAACTTCATCCGAAGTGATAATATTGACATATTCCCAGAGATTTTGGAAATTAGTAGTTCTTTAAATTGAGGAACCTTCAGGACAGTCTACTTAAGTCTCTAAATCTAGAGGAGGTCATGATATCTAGAGAAACTTCTATGGCTGAATGATAAGAACACGGGTTGGCATTAATCTATTCTGGTATAGGAGTCATGTGGGTGAGAGTAAAAGGTTAAGTCCTTAGCAGTAGGGTAAAGAATTCTCCAAATGTCAAACAAACTTGACTCAGTCATGTTCTTAACAAGAGACGTGGACCTGATCTGTCTAAGATCAAACGGTATTTATATCTCCCCCTTCTAAAACTTTCCCGAATTGGTGCTTATAAAGCTTGTTAAAAAATGTGTGGGAAAAAAGCAGTGTGACCCATATTTGGTGCTTAAACATTAGCCAAGGTTAGATCTTGAAATCCTACCTTTCCACTCGTTATAAGGAAGCGTCCATCAGAATCGCCTATAGTCTCCGCCATCACCATTGGAACAGAGCCTTATTTCAATACAGTTACTCTGTTGCGTTTGGTACTGTTATTTCTAGTAAAGAGCCATCAGAAACCTTGAGGACAGAGAGAGATGGTTCTCACCCTTAAGATGAATTTACTGCAGGAAAATCACAGCAGCATTAAGTTTATTAACATAGGCATGAAGCAATGAATGTTTCTGAGTGGTGTTGTGACCCTTATTATTGATCAATAGAAATGTGTGTGGCATGCTACAGTGAGACACTCAAATAACAAAACAAATTTACTTTGCAAGTTACTAGTACTATTAGAGGAAATGTAAACAATAATAATTTTAAGAGAGTGTACCTGAGAAATAGATATGCGAAATAGAGGGCAGGGAGGAGAGGGGACAAAAGGGAAGAAAGAGAGTATAAAGGTAGCAACCGAAAAGGGTGGCTTGAGCTTCGGGCACCCTACTCTGGGTTATTGGCTACTCTGTAGGAGCCTCTAAAAAAGAGGGGGGAGGGAAGGGGGCCTTAGAGTCAGGATTAACAAATTGCCCTAGGGGCAAAATATATAATCGACAAATAGAAGATGAACCTAAAAGGTGGGGACGTGGGGAGGCCTGAAAGATGTTATTGGCGGTCACCTTCAGAGCATTTAGGGTGCAACAGTGTGGTGAAAGAACATATGTATATATATATATGTATATATATATATATATATATATAATATATATAACTAACACATTACAACCCCTTTATTAGAACAGTCAACAACATTGCAATGAGCAAATAAATAACTAAGGTTCTTACATTGACAAATCCATGATATAATTTGTAATATTCTACTCAGTAATGAATGTTGTCAATAAGGACCTATCCTTTGGGTGGCGGAGGTTCACGCATATAGGTGCATGAGCTCACCTTCACTCTACTTGTAATCAAAAATGAGAAGATGAAAAGCCAGAGATAAGCAGGATCAGACAATAAAAAGAAACAAAAGAAGAACCTGACACTGGAAAGGCTGGGATCCAGGTGTCATTTGAGGTCTGGTTACATCTGAGATAGGAGCAAGATTTATTTTGCGCAGGAGAGACCATCCATCCTCCAAACATCAGAATATTGCCTAACCCCATTATCCAAAATCAAATTCAATGGAAACCCCCATCTGTATTTGTATCCTTGGTCACAAAGGGAAAGAGTCACCTCCTTTAAATCGCGTTGTTTCGCTATAGTACTTGGGGACAAGTCCTGAAATACCTGGAGCCTAGAGCCCTCAAAAGAAATAAAGATACCTGGTATCAGGTATAGTTCAATCTTTGATATTAAAGTAAAAGGAACTTCAGTGTAACATCATGGAGAGGATCAGAGTCCTTTGGTTTAGGCCTGAGTGCCCTGTGGTCTCTCTCAATGACAATGTGTGAAGTGGAAAGGGATGGTACTAGTTCCTGGAAAAATCTCAATAGATATGGTTTCAAATTTATCAGTTCAATAGATTCTGTGATATGTTGTAAGCGAAGGTTGTTCTTCTGTTTCCAGTTCTCCGGGTCTTCATTTCAACTTTGAAGAATTCCAGTTCCCTATTAAGATAATCAAGGTCTCTCCCCATCTCCACTTGAAATGTCTGCTATTGAGAGGAAGAATGCTCTAGGGAGGATGTTCTACTATAGTTTTCTAAAATTCGCTGGTAAGGGAACTATTTAGATCCATAATAAGGGACCATAGTTCTGTAATATTTTTTTCGAAAGTTGTCACCTCCTACATGACGATATCTATTATAGATTAGATTTAATTTTTTACACAATGAGGAGGCACGTTTCTAGGTAAAAACAAATGACACTTTTGTGCAGAGGTCAATCTTCAAATATCTTATAAAACTGCCTTTAACTCACAAAAAGTGTCTCCTAAACATGGATTGTTACCACTATAAATTCCTAGAGCCATTTGTTTATTTAAATTTAGAGGTCTTATTTAATATAAAATATAAACCTATAATAAGTATAAACCTTCTATGTTTTTTTCATACCATGTTGCTAAACTTCTGTTAATGTAATAGCAAAATACTTTTTGCTAGGGAGCTAATTAGTGAAATAAAAATGTGATATAGTTTACAAGTTGCTAAATCGTCACTATTTTGCTACTATAATACCAGCATTTATTACTTTGTAGGTTTACCATACTGTCTTAAACATATTCCCGATTGTCAACTGTCCCTAATTTCCAGGGCGAGTGTAAATTTTAGATTTGTCAACTGCACAATACCATACCTCTCTTTTTATCTGTTAAATGTTTTTTTCTGGGCCTTATAATGTATTGAAAAACAATATTTGGAATGCAAAAAGTATGTTATAATCATACTTGAGGAATGTTTAGGCCAGCCCTTGGGGGAGATGCAGAGATCAGGTCTACAAAGGCTAAGTGGTCGAGTCAGGGGTGACGAGATTTGTGTTTTCACGGTTGGCACATTGCAGCATCATATCCTGCCCACTTATTTGTGATGATTTGAATCGTATCATTGAGCAACGTTGGGCGGTTCGTTATGGTGAGAATCACATCATTCCCCCATCACAGCTTACTTTTCCTGCCATCGGTAGATTCTTTCTGACACTCAAAGAGAGTTGTGATGTATGGTTTTATTAAATTGATAAAACATGACATGAGGAGGATTGTGGTACTCCAAGGACAACAGACATAGGGGGCAATTTACAGGCGAAGATTTCCAGCCTGTCCGTTACCACGTGATCCAGAACCAAGAACCCCAGCGGCTCGGTGTAGTGATGGGGAATCTAGTTCATTTTGGAGATTAGTTCATTATAATCTAGTTCTCTCAAAAGATTAGTTCATTTAGTTCATTATTTCACTGGTTCTGGAACACTGCTAAGAGAAGTGAATGGAAACATAGATTATACATACAGTAGGCACGTCTACTAGTACCTCATTGGATGAGTTATAGTCCTGTTAAAATGATCAGATATGTTTAAAAGGGCAATCAATTATATAACAAATTAATAGTGACATGATGAGCTCTGCAATGTTAATTAAATTGTCATTCTTATTTTTTACTTCCATAATATGCAAATGAGAAAGACCCCAATTCAGAGTATTATAAAGTGTCACTTTTTTTTGCTTTTAAAATACAGTAATTAGAAAAAAAAAACTAACCCTTAACCCAATTTTATTTTTATCATTTCAACCATTAATGTCCTTGAATGCACGCTAGTGCCATGATTAACAACGGGGCAGATGGGAGTACAGCCCTGGGCCTCCACATAAAAATAGGCCCTTCATCATTACAGCATGATGATGACCAGCTGGCCACACGGTCGCCAATAAATCATAAGTATTAAAATTGCATTTCTGTTTTCCTCTCAATATTATGCAATTTTTCTATTTTATATGAAGTTAGGGAGACATTAGGGCTGATAGTATAGGGGTGTGCACACCCACATGGCACTGGCCACACCCACACGGCACTGGTCACACCCACACAGCACTGGTCACAGCTCCTCCCTTTTGTGGCCCTGATCCCCGGCCATATGACTCTTCACATTGTATACACACACACACACACACGGTCATACATTTACTTTGTTCTAATTATTGAAGTTGTATTATTGTTGAAAATGTTGTAGTAGGTTGAAAAAAATGAACTTTATTTGAACAGTTCTAAAATATTGTGTAACAAAGGTCCAGATTTCAGAAGCAACCTACACCTCAATAATATACCAACTGATAGAAATATCTGTAATTCTTACCACTACTATTACAACTATTAAATTACATTCCACTGAAGTATTATATTGTATACTCAAAAAGTAGAACAAAAACCTAACATAAAAAAACCTTGGAGCATGTGCCGTTTCAGACACACGGATATATTTATATATATATATATATATATATATATATATATATATATACACACACACACACACACACACACACACACACGCATATACTCCCTCACATGGCGAGAAACTTTAACTTGAATGATATCTACATTTTCAGATTATGGTTTAAAAACAGGATTTGTCCCACTTTGGCTGATGTGAGTCCGTTTCTTCTCTCTGTAAGTATTGGTCCTGCTTTTGAAAATATTCTCTCACAGGCAACGGAAGAAACCATAATACACATCACTGCTTTGCCAGTTCAAAATGTCTTGGATATAACGCCTTTCTCTCTTTCCACCAGAGTAGTGGATCCGCAGCCCCCCGTAGAGATGTTGTTACATATATCTGTCCAGCTCTATAATTCCCGCTGCCATTGGATTCTGTACTGCAGTAACTTTGCTGACTTCTGTATCAAAATCATCCCATAGGCATGATCAGGATTGTGACGTCTGAGCTTCTTCCATAGGTGCTGTTGGTATTTCTTCTGCAATTTTCAACCTTTCTTTTCAGATTTTCATATGCCACGTGCAATTTAGCTTCATCTGAAAAGTCGTACCTTTTAAGTCTTGGGTCCCAAAAAAAAGCGTTGCTTGATTATTAAGTTCATTATCTTCCAGGTCTTACAATCTTCTAGCAAGTTGTTCTTTCAAATTTGTCACCATTGGTTCAATTTCTGTTGGAATTGCTTGATCATTCATACCCCATTTTCTTGTTCATTATTTTTACAAACAGGATCACTTTTGGGCACAGATTTTTCAGCACTAACTTCTACTGTGACTTCTTGAGAAATCTGTAGTACTATTGCTTTTCCGCAACAGTCCATTAATGGGATGTCAAAGTATTCGATTCTGTGTGTAGCACTGCTAAGGTGGCAAATACTGCATCCTTTACCTTGACCATCCTGGATATCATGTCCAGAGTAGAGTCCCATCTAGTAGGGGCACCCTGGGTGAGTTTCAGCTCTGTCAGTCCCATCTGTTTCTGTTTGTCATGCAATTTTGTAAGTTCATGGGAACTTTTTTTAATATATTCAACATGCCTTTAATATTATTTATAATGGTATGATTGCCAGAAACAGGAATTCCAGCCTAAACTACCAGGTTCACTTAATGTGCAAAATATGGTAGAAGTCACCAGTTGCACAATCTGACACCAGCTACAATGTTAGCCGCATTGTCAATGACAACAGCACCCACTTTATTTACTAGTCCCCATTCATGAACTGTGTCTTTTAATCGCCAGCACAGATTTTCAGAACTGTGTCTTTCCTGCATTTCAAGGCATTCTAACAGAACTGAACGTAGCTCACAATCTGAATTAGTATAATGGACTGTGACTGCCTTAAAACTTTGGTATTTCATAGAAGTCCATGAGTCTGTAGTTCAGCAAACTGCATCAGCTTCTTGCAAGTTAATGCGCACTTCCTGTAAAGTGCTATTGTAGAGCTGCAATACACAGTTTCCTTGTAGGAGGATTGTATCCTGGGGAAGGTGCATGGACCAGATTTTTGAACTCTCTCTCTCCTTCACAATGATAAATGAGAGGATTCCCTTAATAATACATTTTAGCAGTTGCTCATCCAAATCTTTTCAGCGCTTAACAGACAATGGTCTATTACTGCCGAAATAGCTGTCTAAGGTAGTTAGTTGCTTGGATTGGACAGTGGAGGATTTCTTTAGTCATGCACAGGTGAGTTCATCTATTTGGCTGGGTCAGTAATTATCCCACCTGTTTCTACAGACAGAAATCCTGAAAACATGAATTGTTGGTAGCCCTTGAGGACTGAGTTTGGGCCTCTGGACTAATAGGACAGTGATTTTATCATGAAAAGTTGACACACACACACTTTGGCTAGTTAGTGCAATTTCAGAAGTGTGTTTGTTTTTGTTTTTTTAAAAAACCCCGAAAACAAATAGATTTGTATTTCATCAACTGTGTGGTGCTTTCTACTTTTCTTTTACATCATTAACAACTATAAAGCCAGTGTGAATGAGAAAGTGAGTGAGCCTGCTATAGCTGCTGTGCTTTATATGTCTAACTCCTCCCACTTGTTTTATTTCCTGCCAGAGCTGTGAACTAAATGAGTGTGTTCACTTTGAAGATTAGTTCATTTTGAGCTGATCCCTTTTGAACTACCCATTACTAGCTCAGTGTAACACTGGATGGGTACGCTTCATATTGTGACATAATGACGCAGAGTTTGGCTATACCGCTGGACGTTATCTTTCTTCTTAAAGGTAAATAGCATGGCCGGTGAGGGACAGCGATGTGGTGGCTCCTGGGTTATAATAAGCAGGTGTTTGCTTTTGCTTGTAGTATGATAGAGACACACTTGTTTCTGGTAGAAGAGGGATGGCAGTGGTTTGGGGGATAATTGGTGTAGTCAGACAAATTACATTAGCAGCATCACTGCATACTTGTTCTCTGAATAATGATTTGTGTATGTGGGGGATACAAAGTTAACTTCGCAAGACAGATAAGCTGTCCAGAGTTGTTGTAATGAGATGGTGCACACCTGGTTTATTGGGTAGAGGGGCGTTCTATTATAAGTTTATAAGGAAAATGCTGTCACAATAAGAACACACACAGTGAAAGTTTTCAGTGGTTTAGAGGCTGACTGGCCATGCTGGGACTTGTAGTTCCACAGGAGCTGGAGAGCTAAAGGTGTTTACTTCTGTCGTAAAATGTTGAATATTAAAATGTTGAATATTATTTTCTTTTGCTAGAGGTGATTTTAGATCAGATCAGTAAAAAAAAATAGTTCCCATTGTAAAAATCTTTGTCATTGATCACGATGCACTTTAAATAAGCTTCTCACTAGCTGTAGGTGTGTGTGTGTGTATATATATATATATATATATATATATATATAAATGCATTGTTCATAATCCTTTATAGTTTGTCAATTAGTCCTAACTAATTTATCAATCCTTGCAAAACAAGGTAAATACACCTATTTGTTATATATTCTAGCATGTAAATTTCTTTCAGGGAGCTATGAGTGAGCAGAGGGATAACTGAAACTTGTGGTTGATTTTCAGATGCAGAGTCTTATCTGTCCGAATGTCTTCAGTATGAAAATGTGAGCCTCCGATCAAGAGAAGTTGGAGAGGAATTACTGCGTGGTTTTAGGGTGCTCCGAAATAGGTATGATTGTTCATGACAGGCTTTTTATTTTAGCCAAGGTTGATATTTATTTTTTGTGAATTACAAGACATTTTTACATATGAGATGTTCACACTAATGGTCATAAATAAAGTATATTTTGTGTATATAATATAATCACAGTGTTGTAGGATTAATATAATAGTCTATGGCGGCGGTTCCCAAAGTGTACGCCACGGCTCCCAGGGGTGCCGCGGGCCAGCCATAGAAAAAACAAAACAACACAAAAACTTACCAGTCCGCTCGGTGCCGGGACCCAGCATCAACCTCTCTCACGCAGCTTGTCGCTGATTAGTGACAAGCTGCGTGAGAGAGGTGGATGCTGGGTCCCAGCGCCGCCTTTGTGTTTTGTTTTGTTTTCTATGGCTGGCGTGCGGCAGAGGGGACAGAAGAGGGGGGACCAGCGTGGCAGAGGGCAGAGGAGGGGGGATCAGCGTGGCAGAGGGCAGAGGAGGGGGGATCAGCGTGGCAGACGGCAGGGGAGGGGGGACCAGCGTGGCAGAGGAGGGAGGACCAGCGTGATAGAGGGCAGAGGAGGGGGGACCAGCGTGGCAGAGGAGGGGGGACCAGCGTGGCAGAGGGCAGAGGAGGGGGGACCAGCGTGGCAGAGGGCAGAGGAAGGGGGACCAGCGTGGCAGAGGGCAGAGGAGGGGGGACCAGCGTGAGAGGGGGCAGAGTGTCTGGATGCAGAGGGGGCATTTTTGCATACAACTAAATAAGTATTTCTGTCCTGACCTAAATATTTATTACAATATTTTGACACAACTACTTCTAAAACAGGACTGCTCAGTAATTATTTTGGAGGGGTGCCTTGAAAAAATTATGGAGACTCTTAAGGGTGCCGCGAACTGCACTGGTCTATGGTATGAATCTTTGCAGGAAGACATTGTTATAGCACTTGGTGCCCTCTCCCAGATGTTAAATGGCAATTCTTACTGATTTACCTTAAGGAAGGTGGTTCCTATACTTTTATCTGGGACTTTTTTATGCATGCAATTACTGATTAAAACAGTGTTTGCCAAATAAGTAGACTTGTTATGGGATTGTGCACAATACTTTTATTTTATAATCATCACTTTGCACAGCGAGTCAGTTTGTCCGCATTGCATGCTGTGGTACTTGTGGTATCGTTCAGGAAGTTGTAAGGAGGTGTCTTAGTCACAGTTTGAGCATCTTGCTTGCTGAAAAGGTGCTTTTCTACATACTCATGTAAATTAAGTACCGGTAACAGTTTCTCATAGTTAATGCTTGCGTATTATTGGTGTTGTCAGTGAGAGCATTTCATTTGTTCAGTTGTAAAGCTGGCTGAAAATACTGAATATACTGGCACTGGGATGTGCTGTTAGTTTCTATGGTGAAATACATTAGCCCATGCTAATAGTATGTAGCCACTATGATTATAGCAGTTCTACAATGTGTAACTGTGGCACAAACTATAGTAACAATATCAGTTGATTGGGGGCTGCCTCAATGATGTCTCTCTCAAGGTTGGACTGTAAAAATATCTGTATATGGAAAAATGCTGTCTGTATGTTTTACAAATGTAGACGAAAAAAAAATTGAAAGAAGAGTATAATTATCTGTATAGAATCCCCAGGCACAGAAATTAGAACTACACCAATAATAATAATGTAAACTTTGCAAACATATGGTGCATGTGTAATATATATATATATATATATATATATATTTTAGAGATGGGCGGGCTGGGTTCTCCGAGAACCGAACCCGCCCGAACTTCACCTATCCGAAGACCGAGCCGAGCAGGCTCAGTACTCTGGCGCCAATTCGGAATCAAAATCAAGGCAAAACGTCATTGTGACGTCATCGGAGCTCTGTTCTTGCGATATTTGAAATCCATAAATACCGGCCTCCACAGCAATCCATTGTCATTTGACAGAGGGAGAGAGAAGGGTTAGGTCACAGGCAGCATTAGAGCAGGGAAGGAGCAATTATTCTAGCAGGAAGAGAGGAGGATAGAGGAGGCATTTTTGCAAACATTACCAACTGTTTGAGGTGTCATATGCCCTCCTCCAGAAACTATTTTCTGGCTGCAGAAATAGAAATATACCAGCAGTATAAAGCTTGGATTTTGCACTACAAGTGCTTTGGGGTGTCCCATATTCCCCAGTGTGAAACAACAATTTTTCTGGTGCTGAAAGTATTATCTAGCAGCACTATATATTTCATATTTTGCACTAAAAGTGCTTTGGGCTCATTAAAATGGATTCAAAGCAGTCCAGATATGAGCAGGATCAGCAAGCAGGTGCTGACACCAGTCCTGATGGTAGTCTTCCCTGGACGTCATCTGGTAAAGCCTATGTAAAAGTACATAGTATTTTTAAATCAGGGGAAAAAACACACCAAAAATTTTACCGTATTGAAGTGAAAAAGAACTGTAACTGAGGAAAAGTTAACTGCTGATTAAAAAAAAAAAAAATTGCTAACATGCCATTCTACACACGCAGTGGCAAAGAAAGAATGAGGCCTTTGCCTTTCTCTATTAGTGCCAGATCAAAAAATGTTACTGAGCCTTCTTGTACGGTCACTCGTGACCAAGCAAGACCAAGTAATTTGGAGTCCAAAAGTGGTGCACAACTACTGTTACGCGTGAAAGCCGAGCTGCAAGAAAACAGTAAGGCATTAGAGGAAAATATATGCTCTGAATCAGAAATGACACCAATCCCTGTGGAGAGTCCATCCACCAGTGGTATGTGTAATCGTGAGCATTCTGTTAGTGTACCCATACAGAAGGGCCCTTTCAACATTTCTGCTGATGTGTGCCTGAACAGCCCGAGTGTAGCCGGTGATACACCAATTGAGGATGCCACTTTGGAATTAGAAGAGGATGAGGGGGAGATTTGTGTAGGCGACGAAGGGCACTGATGAGGATGTTGATGAGAATGATGTTGTTTGTGTAAGTCCTGCACCAGTGGCAGCAGTTCTGGCACGTGACAAGAAAAAGGCCATTGTCATGCATGGGCATAAAACAAAAAAATCCACTTCTTATCTGTGGAATTATTTCTACCCAAATCCAGACAACAACTGTATAGCCATTTGTAGTGTATGTCAAGCCACAGTCAGTCGAGGGAGGGACCTTAACCATCTTGGAACCTCATCCATGTTACGCCATTTGACGAGAGTTCATGGCAAAGTGTTGGAAAAAGCTGAAAGTTCTTCCAAAAACATTACAAGCACTCCATCATCAGCTAGGACCCTTTTGTCACCTACATCCCGATGGCTGCAATCTACACCCACAACACCATCCTCCTCAGTAGCGATCAGAGTTAGCCCTGAATCCCACTTGGTAAGGCTGGATGACTCCTGCACTATAATTGATTCCTCTGAAGAATGTTTGAGCGTTGGCCCCACTGCTGCTGCTGTTGCTGCTGCTGGGGGTGAATCTTCCTCCCATAAGAAGGCCAAGAAAAAGAGCAGTCCTACATTGCAACGATTAACTGTGAAACAATCATTTGCGAGGGGAAGCAAATATGACAGCAGTCACCAAGCGAATCACTGACGCCATGGCTACTATGTTAGTGTTAGATCTGCGTCCAATATCCACAATAAACGCAGCTGGTTTTTCACAGTTAATTGATGTTTTGTGTCCGTGTTACAGAAATCCATCGCAACACTATTTTTCCTGTAAAGCTATTCCGCAACTATACCAAAAAGTGTGTAAAAATGTAGTGATTGCGCTGAAAAATGCCATTGTGCCTACTGTACACTTAACCACAGATATGTGGACAAGTGGAAGTGGGCAAACCAAAGACTATATGACTGTGACAGCCCACTGGGTTGGTCATTCGCCTTCACCAGCAGGAACAGCAGCAGCATGTATACCACTACGTAACATTTGTCACAGGCAGGTCACTCTTTGTATCACCGGCTTCACTAACAGGCATACAGCTGATAATTTGTTACAAAAACTAAGAGATGTGATTGATACATGGCTTATACCACTTGGACTCTCCCCAGGATATGTCATTTCTGATAACGCCAACAATATTGTGCGAGCATTACAGCTGGGTGAATTCCATCACATTCCCTGTTTTGCTCACACCATCAACTTGGTGGTGCAGAGCTTCCTAAGAAATAACCGTGAGGTCCAGGAGATGCTTTCGGTGGCCTGTAAAATTTCGGGAGAATTTCAGGCATTCTGCCACAGCATGTAGGAGACTGCAGCAGCTCCAAGAACAGTTTAACTTGCCCTGCCACCAACTTAAGCAAGAGGTGTTAACTAGGTGGAATTCCACCCTGTACATGCTTCAAAGGATGGAGGAACAGCGCAAAGCCATCCAAGCGTATTGCACAAGCCATGATATTGGGAAATGAGGGGGGATGTTTTTCACTCTTGCACAGTGGGGAATCCTTTCTGTGCTGTGCAAGGTGCTGAAACCATTTGAAGTTGTGACGTGTGAAGTGAGTGCAGACTATGCTAGCTTGAGCCAAGTAATTCTCTTAATTCGAGATGAGATGAGATGATGAAAGAAAGCAATTCCGCAAATTATGTTGGCCTAGTAGATCAAGTACTTAATTTGCTTTGCAATGATCCTTGAGTAATTAAAATCTTGAACTCTGATCACTACGTTTTGGCCACTGTGCTTGATCCAAGGTTTAAAACCTACATTGATTCTTTGCTTTAAAATGAGAGAGAGATGTGAACCTTTGCAAGGAGCTATTGCTCAGCAAGTTGTCCGCTGAACTGGGCCTTGGCTTGACGACGTGTCCTCCTTCAGTTTCTCAAGCAGCTGCTGCTCGTAAAAAATTAAATTTTCCAAAGCGAAGCAGGGAAGATGCAGGGGGCAGACCACTACAGTTTAACATCTGGGCTGGTTTGAAAGATTTTTTTAAAAAAAATGTGTGACCTTGCCCATAACTCTATCCAATCCGAGTATTAACATGCAAAGGATGGTGGAGGATTATTTTCAAGAGGTAATTGATCTGGGTAATGTCAGACAGTCCCTTACCTTACTGGGAAGAAAAGCAGGCCATTTGGAAACCCATGTACAAAATTGCTTTGCAATACCTAAGCTGCCCACCCTCCAGTGTGTACTCTGAAACAGTATTCAGCACAGCCTTGTCAGTGATTGACGTAGGAGGTTACTTCCAAAAAATGTAGAAAAGATGATGTTCATCAAAATGAACTACATCTTCCATGAGGAAGGCCTTTACCATCAAAGACATCCAAGCACTGACAGTTCTCTAATGGCGTATTCAAGCGGAGATGAATTAATAGTCTGTGGTGATGACGTACACACTGATGATGGTGAGGATGATGCTGAAGATGATGACGAAAACATCTTTTTAAAACTTTCACTCTTAAGTGTAGGGTGTAATCTACCCCCAAACAGGAAAGGGACTTGGGGCATTTCTATATCACGTACAGTCTTGAAAGGCTGCTGTTTTGTCAATTTCACGATAAGGGTAGGGTGTCATACACAAGCAGACACCAAACTGCCTTTGTCCATTACTATTTAACGTAAGTCAATGCAGGCTGATTTTTTCTATTTAACTACAAGTGGAGGGTGTAATATACACCCAAAGATGATGACTACATTGCCAATAGTCAAATATGGAGAGGAAGACAACCAGGCTTGTCTGTATAATTTGGAGGCAAGTATTAGAATTAAGGATGGCCTACCAGGGATTAAGCTGTATTTTTCTTAATTTGCACTACTAGAGCCAAACAGAAAAGATACTTTGGGCATTTATATTGACTCACGTATCCAAGAAACAGGTGGAGCACTAAAGTAGGTTATTTTAGACCAAAAAAATGGTATTTTTTACAAAAATTGCAAACCAAAACGCGCAAGGGCGATTTTGCCAAAACCAATACACGAAGGTCAGTGACCATCTCTATATATATATATTTTGCACATGCATACACACAAGCATGGAGTAGGCTATGTCAAAATTAGATAAACACATGGATCAAACAGACCAGTTTAATATGATTAGGCAAAGAAGATAAAAAATGCAGCTTATTGTAAATTGCCTTAAGTTATCTTACGAAGATTCATCCAATCTACATAAAATATTAATGTGTCTTTGCGTGCAGCATCTTATGACAGTGGTGCATTCCTTAATAAAAGAAAGTGAAAAAAATTAAAAATTCACATATTAATTCCACCCAGAAATAGCCTCATGTATAGTGGTAATTTCCACCCAGCATTAAAAGTGCAATTCTCTAATCTAATTATGTTGAAAATTATGCACAGTTTCAATTATAAGTATGAAAATAAATGATTGCCTGAGTAAACAGAGCTGATTTGACAACTAATAAAGGTAAGAGAGTGCAGTTTGCACTCTGGTACTCATTTAAAAAGTGTACTAGATGCATTGTAACTTTGCACTGTTTTATTTTTTGTAATACATCGCATTATTCTGCTTGGTTTATAGTCATTTATGGCTTAAACTAATCAACTAATCATGTTTTATTATATTTATTTATGTGTGTGTGTATATGTATGTGTGTGTGTAAAATATATATATATATATATAATGTTAACCCGTGCATGATACTCATGCATTCTAGTCAAATCAAGCTACCTAAGGTGTTAAAAAGGTTCTTGTCATGCATTAGGGCCTAGCCCAGGCCTCCTAAGGGGAAGAGCGTTACTTCCTGACGCAAGAGCCCTTTTTTAACGTGGTTTTGTCCACATGTCACCACCTCATCATTTTTCTCCATCACCTCATCCTTTATCTTCATCGCCACTTCCTTCATCAAGCTACTTAAGGTGTTAAAAACTCCCACTGTCACCCCCTGGCAACCACCAACCACTCCCAACTGTCACTTCTCCTTCAAGAAATATATATAGTCAGTGTATAACTCTGCCCAGCAGGTGGCGCTGCAGCTTGTTTTGTTTTTTTTTTTCCACACACGCCACTAGGCATTTATATAGTAGAGATATATATATATATATATATATATATATATATATATATATATATATATATAGTTTAAATAATAATCACATTGGGCAAAGTGCTCCATGAAACAGCGCTTCCTCACCGAAGTGCAGTTTGAAGGACATGAAATGTATTGCATTACACTGCTGATCTCCACTTGCTCCGAACTTATACAAAAATTATATGTTTGCGGATTGAAAATGACTGTGTGTCCTTCTGCAAAGCAAGGGGTGCACCTATAAATGTTTCTCTGCACTCCTGTACAGGGGCGGACCCAGACATTTGCCCTACCCGGGGCGATTTTAGGGGGGGGCGATTTAGGCCCCGCCCCCTTTCTTTGTTCTAAGGCTGCCGGCGGCTGCACAGTATGTGCAGGTCCGTTCAGCAGTGAAAGTGTGCTGTCCCGCTGCTCTGATTGTATTTAAAACACAATCAGGGCAGCCGGGCAGCACACTGTCACTGCTGAACGGACCTGCACAGTGTGCAGCTGTCGGCAGCAAGCCCCTGCTAGGGGGGGTGCGATCGCCCCGATGGCCCCCCTTCCCCCTGGATCCGCCACTGCTCCTGTACACCATTTCAATCTTCTTGAATACATTTGTGCACAGCTCTGCAAAATGATGTGCACTGGTGCTCAGTACATGGCAAGACACTCCCAGGTTATCTTACCAGTGCAAAATATTCTACTTCCTCAAACCCAGACCCTATGATGTTATGTTTGAGTGTTTATCACTACAGTCGCAGCTCTTATTTTAATCTTATAACAATTTGAAATTTTTATTGCTGGTTCAGAGCTTTTGCTTTTCTTTTACACTGATATCAAAGTAAGAGGTGTTCACTAGATTAGTTTCTGGTATTCACATGGAAGAAAACAACTCCGCACAAGGTTAGGATTATCCTGGTCCCTATATTGTCATTACTGAATAAGGTGAGGGGGTGCTCTTCCCATTAGTAGACATTAAGGAAGAAGAAAAGACATGGGTACAAGAAGGCACTCCTATCCTATTTCGACATCGAATGAAATGTACGTGGGGTAATCGGCATCATGTATGACGTCACAACCCAGACGTAGGGCCAGTAAGCGGCAGTGCCGCTAGCGCTCCCCAGCAAACGCAATAACAAATTTGAATACCGATATACATCATTGATCCAGTATAAAGTTACCTCTAAACTTATATCTATACCTCTAGCTGCAATCTCACTGTATATACATAATAGGTAGAGACTTGGCTGTAAGACTGGTACCCCTTCTTGCTAACCAGTGATAGGAGGTCTGAGGTTTATGTAATAGGAAATTGCCTTATTTAATACGAGCCATATATCTATTTGAAAAGCCACATCTCCATGATGGATATTGAGTTGATATTTATAATAACGGACAGTGAATGTTATTGCTGTTACGAGCCGCAGCGATATGCCACATCATGGCGTGAGGTTGCATTAGTTACAACGCACTGTTATCTTTGTGGCATAAAGTAGGAGGGTGTAGGGACATCCTCCAACTCCAGGGGGAGCTCTTATATGATTCTATTTGTCATTTATACAATACATGTTCCTGGTTGTGATATGACCTATGCTAGTTCTAAGCTAGTAATTAATTATCAGCCTCCTGAGGCTGATTGTCAGCCCTGTCCTCCTCCTTTCTGATTTGTTCATCATAGTATTTAAGGCAGTGAGGACTGGGCCTCACTCCCGGTTATAGTTCCTGCTCTGTGCATGCTTACCTGCTCCCTGCTCTGTTCCCCTTGGACCGTGTACTGGACTCTGCTATATTGCATGTGACCTTGATCTCTGCCTGTTACCTAGATTCGTTGTTTGCCGCCAGCCCTGACCTTTTGCCTAGACTACACCACCGCTGCCCGCTGTACCCCTTGACCTCAGCCCGCTTGAACTTTGCTATTCTTCCACCTGGCCCTCGTCTGCCCTGCAGTAGGGTTATAAACTTGTACTACTTTGAGCTTAAGACCTGGGGGCATCCGAGTACCTATGAGCATGTTCAGTTCTATGGGAAAGGCGGCTGCTATAGGCGAAGACTTCTGTGACCTGTTCTACAAGTTTATGACACTTGCCGTCAGCCATAACAATTGCAAGTGGGGTATAATTTGGAAACTATATTGGCCGAGATAACACAGATTAAAAATAGTTAATAAGGGAATAATGAAATCTGAATCCCTATATATCTAATAGGGCTAATATCTAGCGGCGTGTGTTTGTGTGTGTTTGTGTGTGTGTGTTTGTGTGTGTGTGTGTGTGTGTGTGGAAAAAACTATTTTCTCAGAAAGGGCTCATCCAATTGACCTGAAATCTGGTATACTGACATTATTTGACAAAAAAATTATAATAGTGAAGTTAATTAACTTCCATCATCCCCCCTTTCCCCCATGGGAGGGGTAGTAAAGGCTAAATTTACCAGTTAAGGGCTCAAACTCTTGACCGTGTGGGTATTTATTTACCAGAGCCTGTGTTTGGTCATGGACAATTGTATGTCGCATTTTCACGAGTACGGAGAAGCAGTGATGTGAAAGTGCTGGTTATGAATACTGCCCTTCAAGGAAGACTGAGCACAGCGATAAGTTGTTTAGCAGAAACGTTGTGTATCGAGAGGTTTTAGAACAGTAAGACGATGGAGATTAAGGATGTGGCGATGAAGATGAAGGATGAGGTGATGGAGAAGAATGATGAGGTGGTGACATGTGGACAAAACCACGTTAAAAAAGGGCACTTACGTCGGGAAGTAACGCTCTTCCCCTAAGGAGGCCTGGCCTAGCCCCAAATGCATGACAAGAACCTTTTTAACACCTTAAGTAGCTTGATTTGACTAGAATGCATGAGTATCATGCACGGGTTAACTTGTTTTTTATATGTATGCTGGGGAGTGGCTATTTAGGGAATCCTTTATGCCATCATGAGTAATTATTGATAGCTCATTATTGGTGTCTACAAATCTGAATACTTAGAATATGTAAATATACTGCAAATGCATAATAAAAATGATACCAATGCATAGATAGAACTGTACACTTTATTGACCTAATATAACTGTCAAATGTGGAAAATATTTATTGACCTCATTAGAAGTCACATATGTGGCAAACAAATGATAAGATTATATGTTAATAAATGTAGTAATTTCAGTTACATAGTAACTGTTTAATGTTAAGGATCCCATTTACTGGCATCACTTAGGGGTTGATCATTTTAAACACACTATTTTCTTTCTATTCACATAATTCTTTCTATGTTTTAATATTTCACTGCTATGGACCAAGGATTAATAATGTGCTCGGGGTTAACTATATAATTTCAATATATATATATATATATATATATATATATATATATATATATATATATATATATATATATATATATATATTTATATTTCTGGTATTGTAAGATTTTAAATAAATTGCCCATTTTGTAATTATTTTATTTACATAAAAAGTGACTCCTCCATACTGCAAATAGTTCTCTCCATAGGGTACCTGAAGCTGAGTTCCAGCTCATGCTTTAGCTTTTCATGCTGGAAGACCTAGTCCATTCACTGCTCATTATATGGCCAGCATATAATGCACTTCCATGGATCTCTGCACTGGTTTTCCCTGCAGTGACTATGAGCAGCATTATATGCTACCTGGCACCCAGATTTATGGTATATTTGCTTCTCTCACCATTTGGCTAAAATAATTTACCCAACAATATATTTGACTAATATACAATTAAAAAGCTTAATATTGGTTTGTTTATATTTTTTAGGTACCCGTTGGACTTTCAACAGAGAGGTAAGTAAAATGTGACAAGTCCAATTCTATGCTACTAATTTATCTGTTGCTTTTATACTCAATATTTTAGTATTTATTTGTGTTTCGCCTGGGCCCAAGTTAGATGCTGTGGTGCAGAGGAGCATGACTTGTGTGTGGGTATCCAGAATCTTTTTCACACTTCCTGTTTGTCAGGTATATAATATGTTGTGGGCTTGGGTCCCAGAGAAATGGGTCACTGACACTTGGGGTCCAAACTGAGAAGAAAATAGACGCTCACCACTTTAAATGATCTATCCGTAATTACCTACAATATTGTCACCTCCCTAAATTATCACAGACTCAGACTGCTTTTCTTAACAAAAATATAGACCCTGAAAAAGTTACTGATGCTACACCTAAAACGCCAATCAACAGCTGACTCAAGCGGTTTTTCTGCTCTTTACTATAAAACATTTATTGGGCCCCTGGTCCCAATGCTCACCAGCTTGTTTAACCCAATAATGGCGGGGAGGGGGGCAAGCTTAATGGGGCCACCACTAGAGCGTAATTGTTGTAATACATAAACCGGGCCGAGATCCAACTGTAGTGGGTAGTTATCGTCCCATATCACTCCTAAACGTTGACCTTAAGCCAGTGGATGCCAAACTTTCTCAGCTCAAGGCTCCCTTAGGGTCTCCATAATTTTTTCAAGGCACCCCTAAGCCAGAATAATTACAAAGTAGTCACCCGCCTTGCTTACCACCAGCCTTGGCCGTGGCACCCCTGTGAGTTTGGGAACCACTGCCTTAAGCTGTTTGCTAAGGTTTTGGCAAATAGATTGGAATCGGTCATCATATTGTTGGAACACCCTGATCACCCTGATCAAGTTGACTTTATCCTAGATAGACAGGTTTCTGACAATAGTAGGAGAATTATTGATTTAACCCAGGTAGCTAACAATAAGTCCCTCTCGGCTCTTGCGGTTGCCCTTGACTGGGAAAAAGCTTTTGATAAGGTGGCTTAGCCCTTTATGCAGCAGACTCTGGTGGGCATGGGGAGCTAGGGTGTTTTCTGCAGAGGAATATCGGCTTTATACCACGGTCCTGGCTAATTGACTCTCGTTGACCCCGTTTCACATTCATAATGGTACATAACAGGGATGTCCCCTCTTCCCTTTAATTTTCAGGTTTGTTATGGAGCCGCTGGAGTCACGCGTACACAATAATGTAAACATATCTGGTATCACAGTAGGTGCTTACACTCACAAAATTACTTTATATGCAGATGACGTATTACTTGCCTTGCCCAAACCCCATTATGCTCCCTAATCTTCAAGAAATTTGTGAATATGGCCTACTATCTAATTACAAGCTTAAAGCAGACATCTGAAATCCTAGACTTGAACATACCTGCGGAAACTCTCTTTGCTTTAAAATTGAATTATAACTTTAGTTGGCAGACAAATGAAATTGAATACTAGGGTATCAACCTAACCAAATCCTATAGCCATTTGTATAGAACCAACTTCCCTAGACATACAGGGCATTATTCAATAAGGAAAGTAAGGCAAAAAAAGCAGTACATTTTTTCCTGGATAAACCATGTTACAATGCAAGGGAGGCAAATTAGTTTATTATTTTGCACATAAGTTAAATACTGCCTGTTTTAGCATGTAGTACACAAATACTTGATAGCTTTATTTTTACTATAAAATGTATGGTTGATCTAGGAAATGTCTTACCCCAACTATATATCTGTCCCCACAATTTAAATTTATCTCCCCCTCCAATGCAACATGGTTTTGCCGAGGTGCAAAGCTTGCTTTCCTTTCCTTAATGAAGCAGGCCCATAGACTCTATTGCATGTGAAGTGGCATAAGCTCATTGTTTCATGATTCAGACACATTGTAGCCGTTAAAATGTACCTATTGTCCAGATTATTATATTTATGGCAAACCCTCCTCGTCCCTGTTCCATCGGGAATACTTACTTCAACATATCTTCAAGTTTATATGGGCCAACAGGAAGCCTAGGGTCCGCATGCGTATACTATACAAAAATGGAGGGCGGATTAGGTGTACCAGATTGTCTCAAATATTATGAAGCCACGCACATGACTCAATGCGTCTTATGTCCTATCCTACTCTCATCCCCAACAGCGGATATGGATAACTATAGAAGCTGATCTGCTTAAAATGTGTTTTCCCATATACCTAACTTTGGATCTCCCCACACTTTAGGAACAAAAATTTAGCCCTTCTTCCACCAATAAGATTTTCTTTACAAATCTGGGATCGTGATACACGTATATATGAATTATGCTCCCACTATCCCCATATGGCCCCATTGTGCAACACTCCTGGCCAGGATCATATATGCTTTTGCAATTGGACTAAATACCATCTCATTTTTGCCCTCGCCTTGCCCTCACTTGTTTTTGTTTCCCACAGTTCATCAATCTCCAAAACAGATTTAGATGCCCTCATTCAGCGTTTTTATCAAAAAAAAATTAATTAAGTTTTTTTTCCAAACCCTTCCTACCCCTCAGTCAGAACTCCAGTGGTTCCAACTACAGTCTCTCTGTTAGAACATCTAGAGGGCTTTTCTCATCTCTATATTAGATAATACTACCTCACGGGCAACCGTTGAAGGAACCCCACAAACTAGCTTGGGAAAGGGATGCAGGGGAGATTCTGGATCCTAAAGAGTGGAATAAAATCAGAACTAATCTCTCCAAATATTCAATCTCAGTAAGGGTAATAGAAAACATATAAAATCCTTTACAGATGGCATTGGATTACAACCTGCCTATAGTCCATTTTTCCCGACTCCTCGGACTTATGTTGTAAGTCGTATGGCCACAAGGGTACCCTGCTGCATATTTTGGTGGTCATGTCCTAGGCTAAGAGAATATTGAGAAGAGAGCCATAACTTGATTAATTCTATTAATATCCACTCCCTTGTACTCTCTCCTGCCCAGACCCATCCCATATACCACCCCCCAATTCTCAAAAACTAATTGGACATATTCTGAACACTGCTAAATGTCATATTGCCTCCCAATGGAGAATCCTAACCCACCCTCTGTCTGCTACAATGAATAGTATTTGGATGATATACAGAATAAAACATATCACTGCTCCCCATATTTTCCACACCACTTAGTCCCCTTGGACGGACTTCTGAGACCAAACCTCCCCTAACTACTATCTAATACATAGGCTACCTACTATCTACTAGGCTACATCAAACTCTAGCAATGATTCCTGTTTCCTTTTCCTCCCACCTCTTCTCCCTTTTCTCTCCTATCCAAATACCTCCGCTGCAATCTTAGCAGTTTTTTCTATTGTACCTGACCCTCTTCGTTAACATACATTGTTTTAGTCGCGGATGTTATTTTCATCCTGTGCTGGTGTTTACTCTTCTCATTTTTCCCCTTCTTTGTGCCCTGTCATTTCACCATTGCTCAATTTATATGATTGTATACATTGATCTTTCTATGTGTGTTCATAATGACTCCTATAATTAAAAAAAGAAGAAGAAAAAAAAGGACTAGTAATAACCCATTTTATGAAGAATTGGTCACCATGAGTCTTATCTAATATTTATGTTTTTGGTTGGGGTGGTCTCTGAGATCTTGTGTTTCAGAGTAAAATAATGGCAAAGTCTCATGCGTGTGATGAGTGAGCATGATTATAACATTGGTAATGCGAGTCCTTAATAACTAATTATACCCGCGCCTAGTGATCATATCGTGTGGTTGTGGTCACTGCTGTGACATTAGTAAGGATGATGAAACAGGAAGGTAGTGAGATGGATTTTTAATTTGTAGGATGAGTTTTAGTTTGTTTATGAAGCATAAGCAATAAAACGTGTAATAAAATTTGTAGAGCATGCATAGCGTCCCTCTGAGTGTGAATAGCTTTTAACGGAACATCCTGTGTTATGGAACCATGTTGCCAAACACAGGGGGAGTTCTGTCAAATGTGACTCGCGTTCCACAGATTACTATGCAAAGCAACTTCATTTATAAAGTGTTGGTACCTGGGAATGAAATAGATGGGATGCAATGATATGTGGAACTCTTCATGTACATTGTATTGAAAACTCAAAGTCCACATAATTCTTTTACAAATAACTGTTTGCTAGAGAAACCGCTTAATGTATATCAAAGCCTGTGTAATTTCTGTCTGTCACATACCTTGGTTAACGTCATAGGAGGTTGTAGAGCCTCTATCTTGTAGTGCAGATACCGGAGACTGAGCTTGGGGCTTGCAGTCTCCTAGGTAACCGATGTTGTTTGCATTCCCTCCAACCCCCCTAATTCAGTACTCGTTACTTTTTAGTATGTTCACGGATGGTGGGATATAGCTTTAATTATTTATCATGGAGGGAGGATTCCTATTTTATACTACTGAAACAATCTTATGGGTTTTGGGGGTTTTTTCCCAAAATTTTGGCCTGTGCCATTGTAATGTCTTGGCCTCCCTTTTTTGTGCTGACGCATTGATTTAGATTATTTAAATATCTCCTTTTTATGGTATGCAATACACATTTAATGTGTTATTTTTATATCCATTTTTTTGCCTTTATGTTGCAGCACTATGGAGCTGAGCACTTCTGACAATTATCATTATACAATTGATGTGATTCTCCTAGGGAAGAAGGGTCAGCTAAAGGTGGTCTCTTGTCTTTGTATAAAATGCTTAACGGCTGATAACCTCTCTTACCTCATACTCTTACCGTTTAACTATAACCATAAATAAAAACACAGACAACTTAACTTAAATGTGGCAAAAGTAAAGGGAATTTATTGTAAGGTATGGTGGTGGAGAAAGAGAGCAGTCTGAGTCGACTTCCGCCAGGTAAACCAAAATGCCCCAGGCCTTCCATGGGACATCTGCAAATGGGGGACAACCACACACCCCAAGGTTCACATATGTACCTCAACAGGGCCACCGCCCTGGGCACTTCAGGACCCTCCCCTTTTCTAGACTAACGGAAGCAACCACAAGTCAACCCGATTGGGAAGTACTTGGACCGAGACTAATAGCCTATTCCATTTGAAAACAGCTGGGTTAAGTGTGCCCGATACCATCATGTGACCTTACCACTGGCCGTCGACTGTACTGCGATTTCCGGCCACTGCTACTCCAGGACAACCACCACCACCAAACTATACCGGTACTGGATCATACTGCAAATGACCATCCAAGCCGTTCCACAGGGAGACAGAGTGGGCAACGTCCAGCTGCATAAGGGACTTGATTCTTCTACGCCCCCCTCCTGATATAAACTCTGTAACCCCTCCCCATGACTCATATAGGCGTCATTCCACAGACCAAACAAATTAACCCCCAGAGTACCAATACAGCCTTGGCTTTTAATATCCCTCGAGCTTAGATACAGCCCTCAGTTCTTATTCTCCTCTGAAATCTTGCATGTTTTTTAGAGCAGAATTATTATTATTATTATTATTATTATCATTTATTTGTTAGGCGCCACAAGGTATCCGCAGCGCCGTACATAGTACAAACAGTAAACCATACAGGGTTAAATAGTACAGAACAATAAACACAAAGTACCAGTGCTTCAGAAACTCCGGGACAGACAAATGGAGTAAGGACGGAGCAGAAGAACAGGTATGGAGACACGAGGGAAGAAGTGCCCTGCTCAAACGAGCTTACATCCTAAGGGAGGGTGGACGAAACAGTCACGAGAGGGAGCGGTGATACCAGGGGAGAGAGGGAAGAGCGAGCAGAGTAGATGAGGGGTTATGTGGATGGTTGGTAGGCTTTAAGGAACAGGTGAGTTTTAAGTGCTCGTTTGAAGGAGCACAGCTTGGGAGCGAGACGGATGGAGCGAGGGAGGTCATTCCAATGTAGGGGGGCAGCTCGGGAGAAGTCTTGGATTCTGGAGTGGGAAGTGGTAATGAGAGTGGAAGAGAGGCGACTGTCAGTAGCAGAGCGCAGGGATCGGGCAGGAGTGTAAATGGTGAGGAGGTCAGAGATGTAGGGGGCAGTAGACTGGGAGAGAGCTTTGTAAGTGGTGGTAAGGAGTTTGAAGAGGATTCTGTAGAGGATGGGGAGCCAGTGTAGGGCAAGGCAGAGGAGGAGCGGCGTGAGAGAAAGATGAGTCGAGCAGCCGCATTGAGTACAGAGCGGAGCGGGGCGAGATGAGAGAGGGGGAGGCCAGTGAGGAGAAGGTTGCAGTTGTCTAGGCGGGAGATGATGAGTGCATGGATTATGGTTTTGGTGGCGTCTTGTGAGAGGAAGGGTTGGATGCGGGCGATGTTGCGCAGTTGGAATCTACAGGTTTGGGCAAGGGATTGGACATGGGGGGCTAAAGAGAGAGACTGTACCTCACTGTCATTAAGACATAGCCATTAATGTAACTGCAAATATAACTGAATTGTTATGTTTATAAGGATCATCATCATTATCTATTTATTTATATAGCACCACTAATTCCGCAGCGCTGCACAGAGATGAGAAAATAAATATTCCATGACATGTTTTTTGTATGCGATAACTTTAATTCCAATTTATTTTCAGTAAAATGAGGGGACAATGTATCGCACTGAACAGTACTGTTTACCTTCATGCTTCATATGCGTATAAATAATAATATATGAAAATATCTCTGGGTTCAGTTGCACTTTAATATGTACATTATCATTGAAAGCTGCCTTTCCTGATACTTGAGTGTGACAGCTACTATTTAAATGCTCCTTCTCTTTTTGATTGGTTTTGCCAATCAATAGCCGCAAACATTCAGTTCTTAGCGTGTTCCACGAGCCACATGTGATAGAAGTGTAATTGGGCGCTCTAATTATTTGTTCAGAAACTAAATTACAACATGCTGATTTCCATTCCCCTCCTTTGGATACATGGCAGTACTTGATTCTGTACTGTCCGTGTGGCTGAACTGGAGATCCCTGTAGAATTGTCTTATCACATTTTCATACAGACCTCACAGCAGTCTGGCTTCCTTAATTGCATTAAAACCTTTGTTTAGGGGCCATTGCCAGATGATCCACACATCTGGCTTCATTCGACAAAATACAATAGCCAGATGTTTCCAAGCTGCAAACAAAAGGAACAGACGCAAAATAGGTTTAATTAGAGCTTTAATACTTTACCAACAATACACTTCTTTTTTTTAGTACCAAATTAAAATATGAAAAATAATAATTGCCCTTTTTAAAATGCATAAAACCAGGTAGAAGCGTCCATTGTATGTTCTGTTTCATATATAATAGATTAGAACCATCCTCCTGGATTATACCTTATTTTTCAATGTTTGGTTGTGTTTCTACAAAATCCTCTATTTTAAATTCAGTGCAAAAAAATAATAATTAATACTTAGAATAAATTAGCTAATCTATAAGTCTGTGACACTTGTCTTCCCCCTAAAACAATTATTACTTTTATCTGACAGTGACACATTTTAACCCAAACATTTCTTCTTTTTAAATGTGTCTGTAACATGCGAATGTATGTGATGTACAACAGTTGTGCGGTGCCCAGAGGGCATAGTACCCGCTTGTTATGGGAATGTTTTAGTGGGAAGATGAATAGAGGCCACTGTGTGTGGTTTCCAAGTGACAGTCTCCTTCATGGTATATCTTTACTTGTAAAGAACTTTTTCTTTTTAGGAAGACGGGGTGTATATAATTTTGTCACGGTAGTAACGTTTTGTTGGCATAGAGTGGGACTACTATCAAAATGGCTACCTGTTTGTCAGACCAACATAAGTGTTGTCTACACTACAACAGCCTTACAGGTGTGGTAAGGGGCTGGCTTACCACCAAATTTGGTAGTAACCACCACACCACAAGGATTCCTACCCAGTGTGTCACTTGGGACATATTTGTGAAATAGAAAAAAAAAAAATCTGCACACCAAACTAATTGATGAAAATTTTGATCTATTATTTTCAACATTTCAGGGTCTTGCAGTGGGTACAAACAAATAAAAATAAAAAACTTGGGGGAGGACAACAATATTGAGGGAAGGTTACACAGCATTGCAGAGCACTTAACAATAAAAATATATCCATCTATCAATCATACCTTCACATGTAGCTAACTAACTGAAAGCCAGATCGGTGCAAGAAGAATCCGGACTAGGTGAGATGTTCAGCAGGATAAACAAACCAATCATTTCTATTTACCCAGAGGGGAGGAGGCAGCAGTAGAATATTTAAAACTGATCGTCTCCATTTCATAACTTTTTAGAACTTTGGAAACTATCTTAGATAAAGGAGGTGGGGAGGGATTTCTCCAGTATCGAGCGTTGGGCGCTCTGGTAGCTATAGGAAGGTGTTCAGTTATGTATTTGTCATAGGTCAGTAGGTGTGGAGGGTAATGGTGTAGTAGAGCAATCTCAGGGGAGGGAAGTAAGTTACTATTTATCACCTGATTGATTAGATCAAAGACCTCAGACTACAGATTTTGCAGTAGTGGACAAGTCCAGAATATGTGGATCAAGTCACTCACCCGACCACAATTTCTCCAACAGAATTTAGACACATTTGGCCAGATTTTATAGAAGCTTAATACTTAATATAGAAGCTAAATACAATCTATTTAGACTTTTGATCTACATTTCAGTGTGGTTAATACATTTCGACATTTCAAAAGAGTTGGAAAATCTTCTCCCAATCAGAGTCTGAAAGAGCTAATTTGAGGTCTATTTTCCTATCTGGTTTGTATTCGTCAATAGAAGAGAGTAGTAGTTTATACCTGGAAGTGATGCGTGGGCAGCACAGTGACTTAGTGGTTAGTGCTTCTGCCTCACAGCACTGAGGTGTTGCTGGCAGTAAGGTATATTTAAAAGAATGTGGTGATTCTCGGAGGAGGGAAGATGATAAACTCCGTTAAAGTATGGCTTGTTAGATTCATTTAAGGGAACTCGCACAAGGATTTAAGGGAAAAAGCATAAGGTTTGCATTTGGATTGCACAATATGACTACAATGCATTAATGTACGGAGACAGCGAGGGATGAGGACAGTAAGGAAAATATAGTTTTAAAATAATGGGACAGTTCTGGTACAACTTATACACAAGGCAATACTGAAATGGAGCAGAGGTACCAGAAAAAGGAAAACAGAGCATACGCTGACTTTTCACAGCTCATGCTCAATTTATTGTATTGCAAGTGAAGGAGAGGACTCATGCTGGGTTTATCGACAAAAGTTATCTCTGCAGGACTGGACAGTCACTTTTCTTTGGCTCGGTCCAGGCAAGATAACATTATTACATGGCAGCAAAAACACATTTTAACAGCTGCGATAAAAAATATAAAAAAAATATATATATATATATAAAAAAAATATAAAAATATACATTTTTGCCAGAATCTGGCACAGAAGAATAAATAGGCCCATTAATGTTTCAGTAGGCTGCACACTGGTCAGAAAAGTACAGTACAGCTCACACACTTGGTTCGGTCAATTACAGCCACATTAGAGGTGGTGAGTAAATCACGGCTCTCCTGATACTAGAAGGCACTCTCCTACTCCCCTAGAGTTTTGACAGAATTAGTAGGATTCCAGAAGAGGCGAGACACAAAGTGAACAACCTCACTACTATTGAATTTCTGCAGTGTTTACATTTTAACACATCATAAATTTCAACCTGGTTACGATGTCATTACAACTCTTAGTACTCTCCAACTGCTGGCAAGAAGGCAAGAGGAGTCTGTAAATAATAGTTAGCAAAATCACTTAGCACTCCATTAATTCATAAAACACTCCCTCTCGACTTCAAAAGCAATCTCTTTGTCACCACACAAAATGGTGTTTTCTATTTTAACGATTTGCTACTTGTACTTGTCATAACTACATGAGGCAAGTATGTTATTGTAAGCAGCATTCTTGAAGTAAAGTAAGTTAGTACTCTATCATTCTCTTACCTCCACACTACCCTTCAGCTAGAAGTTTCAGACTCCTAGTAATCCCCTCATAAATCACATGCATAATCCAACACAAGTATGCAGCAGGAAGTGAATACCTCAAGGAGAGAGGATCATGCTGCCATGCTGCTCTTTAAAGTCACAAGAATCTAACACACTTATGATAAATGTAAACTATGAAGGTTACATGGCCTTTGTCCATCCAGATACAGCCAGGCAAAACTATGCAGCTGTAACAGGGCTGCTCTAATGCAGTGAGTGCCGGGTTCCAGACCTTTCCAATAACTACAATTCTAAAAATAGAACAGATCTATACATCAAAAAAATAGAGCCTGTGAGAAATGTTATTTTTTTGGCCAAACATTTCAGGGTGCTGCAGTGCCCAGAGGGAGGGGGAGATCTTGAAAAATGGGCACTACAATTTGTATAAATATCTACAGGTATGTTATTGGAGTCACTCCCAAACTCCCCCTACCTCCACTTTAAAAGCACCCCTCCATAGTTTCTGGCAAAGCTTTCACTTAAATCCCACAATGGTGGCATCATCAGCATCTATTTATATATAGTGTCACTAATTCTGCAGCACACAAGGAACTAATTTACATCAGTCCCTGCCCCATAGGAGCTTACAGTCTAAATTCCCTAACTTACACACAGACCGAGAGAGACTAAGAGCAATTTAATAGCAGCCAATTAACCTACCAGTATGTTTTTGGAGTGTGGGAGGAAACCGGAGCACCCGGAGGAAACCCATGCAAACACGGGGAGAACATACAAACTCCACACAGATAAGACCATGGTCAGATATCAAACACCATTTCTTCAGTCTCACGGCCTGCTGTTTTTGTGTCGCCGTTGACTGCCCTCTTCTTCACTCCTCACCTCTCTCACACCCGGTCACCTACACCTTAGAAATATTTCTAGAATATGCCCTTTTCGTATCCAAGATGAAACTAAAACTTATTCCTTCTCTCATCATCTGCCCCCTCTACTCTGGCAACCTCCTGCTGTCTGGCTTTCCCAACATCAGTCTATCCTGGCCTTCAATTCTTCCATCCTCTCTGTGCTCTACATTCACCAAACCATCCAGCAAATTTCTACACTAGCTCCTCCAATCCACCAGAGTCCAATTAAAATTACTTACCCTTATCTACAAAGCCCATAATAACACCACCACTTCATTCAACCAATACCTTATATAGAAATAATCTTCCAGGTCTCTTTCTGACCTGAGCCTCCTCTCCTCTTTGATAACTGTCTGTCATTGCTGCGTGCACTTATGTCCCCAGCCTTCCACAACCGATCTTACTCCCATCTATGCTATTCACACTGGTACACCCTCACAAGTGTCCCAATCTCCATTTTAAGCCATATCACACACACTCATGAGCAGGTCCTTCTACAGTCATGGCCACAAGTTTTGAGAATGACACAAATATTATTTTTCACAAAGTCTGCTGCCTCAGTTTTTATGATTGTAATTTGTATATATTCCAGAATGTTATGAAGAGTGATCAGATGAATTTCAATTAATCTCTCTTTGCCATGACAATGAACTTTATCCCAAAAACATTTACACTGCATTTCAGCCCTGCCACAAAACGACCAGCTGACATCAGGGCAGTGATTCTCTCGTTAACACAGGTGAGCACGTGGACGAGGACAAGGCTGGAGAACACTGTCATGCTGATTGAGTTAGAATAACAGACTGGAAGCTTTAAAAGGAGGGTGGTGCTTGAAATAATTGTTCTTCCTCTGTCAACAATGGTTACATGCAAGGAACACGTGCAGTCATCATTGCTTTGCAAAAAAGGGCTTCTCAGGCAAGGATATTGCTGCTAGTAAGATTACACCTTAATCAACCATTTATCGGATCATCAAGCACTTAAAGGAGAGAGATTCAATAGTTGTGAGAAGGCTTCAGGGCACCCAAGCACATTCAGCAAGCACCAGGACAGTCTTCTAAAGTTGATTTAGCTGTAGGATCAGGGCGCCAACAGTACAGAGCTTGCTCAGAAATGGCAGCAGGCAGGTGTAAGTGCATCTGCACGCACAGTGAGGCGAATACTTTTAAAAGATGGCCTGGTGTCAAGAAGGCCAGCAAAGAAGCCACTTCTCTCCAGGAAAAACATCAGGGACAGACTGATATTCTGCAAAAGGTACAGGAATTGGACTGCTGAGAACTGGGGTAAAGTCATTTTCTCTGATGAATCCCCTTTCAGATTGTTTGGGGCATCTGGAAAAACGCTTGTCCGGAGAAGGAAAGCTGAGCGCTACCATCAGTCCTGTGTTATGCCAACAGTAAAGCATCCTGAGACCATTCGAGTGTGAGGTTGCTTCTCAGCCAAGGGGCTGGGTTCACTCACAATTTTGCCTAAGAACACAGCCATGAATAAAGAATGGTAGCAAAACATCCTCCAAGAGCAATTTCTCCCAACCGTTCAAGAACAGTTTGGTGATGAACAATGCCTTTTCCAGCATGATGGAGCACCTTGCCATAAGGAAAAAGTGATAACATCATAATTTCGGGTCCATGGCCAGCAAACTCCCCAGACCTTAATCCCATTGAGAACTTGTGGTCAATCCTCAAGAGGCGGGTGGACAATCAAAAACCCACAAATTCTGACAAACTCCAAGCATTGATTAGGCAAGAATGGGCGGCCATCAGTCAGTATGTGGCCCAGAAGTTGATTGACAGCATGCCAGGGCGAATTACAGAGGTCTTCAAAAAGAAGGGTCAACACTGCAAATATTGACTCTTTGCATAAACTTAATGTAATTGTCAATAAGTCTTTGACGCTTATGAAATGCTTGTAATTTTACTGCAGTATACCATAGCAACATCTGACAAAAAGGTCTAAAAACACTGATGCAGCAAACTTTGTGAAAACCAATACTTGTGTCATTCTCAAAACTTTTGCCCATGACTGTATATGTATGGTTTAATTTCCAAATGTGTTTTGTTTACCTTACATGTCCCTGTTTTTATGTATGTTCTGTTTTCCTCACTATATGGCATTGCAGAGCAATGTGGCACCTTACAAATCAATGACTATAATATATACTTTGACTATTTTGACCTCTGGGGATGTTGTGCCTGCTCTCAACAACCAAGCAGCTAATCAAAGTATAATTAGTTGTTATATATAGATAATTACTAAAAAGTAGGAGAGGTTGTAAAAATATATGTAAATACCAACTTGGTATTACCACTATCCAAAACATCATTATTAAATGGAAGTTAAGGAAACTCTTAAACTGAAGGCAAGATCGGGACACACTGAAAAACGGGACACACTGAAAAATCTGATTGAATGTCTTGTAAGGTCATCAGATATGCAAAGCAGAAACCAGATATTCTGCAAAGGACCTGCAGAAAGGTTTAGCTGATACAAGAGTGTGCCTGACAGGCACAGTACAGTGTTGCTTACACAAATGTGAAATTCATGGAATAGTTGTCCGAAGGAAACCCTTCCTGCAACCTCATCACAAGTCATCTGAAGAATGTAAGATATATTGGTTAGGTAGAAGGAGGAATGGATTCAAGTAAATATCAGCAAATCCTAGAAGTGAATAATCTAGAGTCGGTGAAGAAACTGAAGCTGAAAATATGTTGCCTATTTTAGATCCAACACACACTTCAAGTTCAACCAAGAAATACTTACAGAAATGAAAGTGTAAGGTTTTAGACTGACATTCTCATTCCCCTGACTTGACTATTATTGAAAATATGTGAAAAGATATATGTGCATGCAAGAAGACCTGAGAATATTGGAGAGAATCCTAAAGCAATAATATAAAATTGTTAGATGGCTACAAGAAAATGCTAGTCCAGTATTGATCGCTCCACCCACAGGGACCACAAGCCTTTTAAACTCCACCACCACCACCACCACCACCTCTTTCCTGATTGACAGGTGTTGAACCCATGGCCCTAGATAAAGCTGCTTTCACCAGGTTTCTTGTTTTGCCTGTCTGTAAGGCCCCATCAGAGCTACACCCTGGGTTACTCACTTTGCCACTGTATTCAATCGGTGGCCACTTTATTAGTTTCACTTTTCTGTACTGGGTAGGTCCCCCCCCTTTGCCCCCAGAACAGCCTTGAATTCTTTGTGGAATAGATTGAACAAGTTGCTGGAAACATTCCAAAGTACAAAATTTGCCAAAGCCAGTACCCAAGGCGCCAGTGTAGCTTCTCAGGTCACAAGTGATATAATTATACCACCTGTAGATCTTTTACAATGTGTCAGTCAGTAATGAATACACCTGTGCTCCAGCAAGGAGATATGGAAAACATGCACTGTTAGGGAGCCCTGAGGACTGGGTTTGGGAAAGCCTGCCTCCATGTGGGCCATAGCATCTCGCAGTTGCTGAAGATTTGTTGGCTGTACATTCTTGCTGCTTATCTCCCATTCCACCACATCCAAAAGATGCTCTACCGGATTGAGAGTTGGTGACTATGGAGGCAATTGGAGTACACTGAACTCCTTGTTATTTTTGTGGAACCATGACAATGACTACACATGATCAGCAACAATAATAGGCTGTGGCAATTAGACAATGCTCAATGGTTTTTATGGGGCCTTATGAATGCCAAGAAAACATTTCCCCCACCACTTCACCACTACCGCCAGCCTACACTGTTGACACAAGATAGGGTCAGAATTGGTCATAAACATGAATTCAACCTATGAACTGCATGTCTCAGCAGAGATCTAGATCCTTCAGGTCAGGCGTCATTTTTCCAATCTTCGTCGTACTGTGTGTTCAAACCACTGTTGTAACTCGAGTTACTCCCCTTCCTGTCCGCTTGAACCAGTTTGGCCATTCTCCTCTGATCTCTGTCAAAACCCACAGAAATGCTGCTCACTGGGTGTTTTTTTATTTTTTGCGCAGCGTTCTATGTAAACTCTAGAAACACTTGTGAATGAAAGTTTTGAAGTTGAAGCTTTCAAATAAATTTTGAATAGATTCAATAAAATCTAAATATATTTTGGGGTAAAAGGTAAAAAAGTTCCCTGACCCCTGTTCTAATCGATCTTGTCTTGGTTCTAACAGCTTTAATAATTTGTTCAGGGTAACTATCCCAATACCTATACATATATTTAATACAGGTCCTTACTATTATCTTACCATCATAACACTTCTCTAAATCCAGGAATTCATTATCCCCATTATTATTTTTAAACTTGAAATAAAATTACTAGAACTTATAAGATCTATAAATTGTTTCAATTCAACTTCATTACCATGACATACACAAATACTATCTATGTATCCTTTATGAAATGTAAGTCTATTTCTAATTACTCCCCATAAAAAGATTTGCATAAGTATCTATAGCAGTTTGGTACCGCTGAATATAAAATTTATGTAAATAATTATATTAGGGTGCAAAAGTTTGGACTCTCTAAGATATGTTTTGGTTTTTGGAATAATTGTTTTTGTTTTTTGTTAAACGAGGTACCATTAAATTCACCTGGAATTATAGTCCATACATTGACAGTGACATAACTTAATATTTTTATTTCCTATAACTGTTCTATTTATCATGCTTTACAATTATCAAAGAATCCTCCATTTGCAGTCTTGCAGCTTTGCAGACGTTTGGCATTCTACCTGTCAGTTTTTTAAAATATTGAGGGGAAATCTGTGCCCAAAACTTCTTCCCAGATGTGCGACTGCCTTGTAGGACCGTTTTCCCTGACTTTACCATTTTAGGTGCATCCCACAAAGAGGTCGGTAGAGTTGAGATCTGGCAATTATGCCGGCCAGTCCATTAAATACAGTACTCCGGCTCCCTGTGTCTTCACCAAATAGTCTTTTCTTTGCTTAGAATAACGCTTGGGTTCAATATCCTGCTGGATGCTGAAATTTGCACCAATCAAGCGCTGACCACCATGGTATGACGTTGCAAAATAGAGTGGTCACCTTTTTGGTTCACTATTCTTTACATTCTTTCACCTTACCAGCACCAAAACAGCCCCATACCATTACATTTTCTCCGCCATGCTTGAAGGAAAGTATCAAGCACTTCTCCAGCATCCTTTAATTTTTTCAATGTCTCGCGTATGTTCGTCTTTGTGCCAAATACCTCAAACTTAGACTCCTCCGTCCATAATACTCATTTTCCAGTCATCCACTATCCATTGACTCTGTTCTTTAGTCCACTTTAATCTTTTTTTATCATTTTTATTTGCAACTCTGTAGCATGCCCAAAAACTTAATGGCAGCCTGGGCTGAGAGCTGTAGTGTACCAGGGACAACATGGATTTTTACAATTAATATTACCCCACACCCACCACCCCAGGAGTGTGGGAAGAGCCCTAGTTAAACCTAAGATGGGGTAATATCAGGGGCAATGCGAAGACCCTCCAGGTGTTTAAAGTCCAAAGCTTATTTAACAAAGTGCTTGCTATAAACACTAACACTAACCAACGCTAAGGGTAATGGTGTTTAAAGGAGGGAGCTGTTGTTTTTGTTTTGTTTGTTTTTCTTTTTAATAAGCTTTGGACTTTAAACACCTGGTGGGTTCTTGCATTGCCCCCTTTAATACCGCCAATGTGACTGTCGCCATTTTAAGTGACAATAATCACACTGACGGCATTTTCTGCTGTCGTGGTTTATAGCAGGACTGTCAGAAATATTCAGTATCACTTTTTAAGCATGTCTGCATTTCCTACAAGTCAGAGATATAGCATACTCGCCTACTTTTGACAGGCTCCCTCCAGGAGATCACTGAAGAGGGGTGTGAAGGGAGGGCGGAAGGGGGTGGGGATTTGCGTAATTGTAGCCCTGCCCCCAGTGATGTATACCTGTGTTTTTTTTTCACAGTGGTAAAAAGATCCAAAGCAGGCATTACGTGTCTGGGGGCGGGGCCAAAATGAAGCAAATTTCAACGGGCCGTTTCCCCCCCCCCCCTTCCGCCCATACACCCCTCCATGTCGGCAGATGTGGGAGAGTTGCCAGCTCTCCCAGGATTCCGGGAGACCTACCTGGAATTCAGAAGTCTCCCGGACATTCCGGGAGAGCTGCCATGTATGAGATATAGTGATCGGCATACTAGTGTCGCTATAACTCCTGTCGGAATGGTGGTCATCGTAATGCTGACAACCACCAGTGTGTGTGTTTGGGATTATTATAAGCTCCACTGGGGCAGCGACTGATATATGTGAATAATGAAATATATTCTCAGTAAATCACTGTGTAATGTGTAGGCGCTATGTAAATAACATATAAATAAGAAATCATGGTGGAATATAAATAATAAAAACACAAATGCAATGGTAATGAATGATTAATTTATGTTTACATAAATTTACAGTGAAATTTAGGGGGGGGGGGAAATAATCATTTAAAGATATTCACATTATCCATATACAGTATAAATACATTTGGTGTCTACCATTCGGAATCGTGTGCCTTTGGGGGCATTTGTGCTCTAGGAAGCATAAGGCCTTTGTGCTTCCATCATTTTGTCAAAAATATAATTACACTTTAAGAGGTAAAATGAACACCTTTGTTAATAGACCATATGATGTTCTCAGAACTTGAATGCAGAACAAGTATTTGAGTTCCCTGTATTCAGGACAAACAGGGAAATACATTTAAAGATATAATTTATCTGTAGCTCAAGCTATCTACAAAATGATTATAGGTGAAATCAAGACAAATGTATGTTTCTTGTATTGATACTCTGTTTTCCCTGTATAGTAAAAATAAAAAGGGGCACTATTAACACTGGAGAAAAATAATTTCCTATATGTATTGAAAAGTACTTAAAACTGTAATCTTATTGTCTTACAGCAGAATTGTGAAATTTGGTGTAGTCACAAAGCTATAAAATACCCCAGTTATAAGTCATATTCCAAAGTTTTAATTTTCAAAGGTTGAGTGCGCTTCAGTATTACAATGACTTTACACTTTTGTTTAAAAAAAAAAGTATAATTATTTTGGTTTATAAATATAGGACCTAAAAACTCATACCATGTCTGACTCATTTTCCGTGACATCACTGGCCAGACCCATGTTTGAGTCCCCAATGCACTCTTCTGTTGTCTAGCAGGAAACGGTCAGGCTGAAAGAATACCCGTTTGCTATCTATTTTAGTAAAATATATCCAATAGTGGATTTACTTGATCATCAAGTTTGACTTGGTAGAATTTCTGTGCTCAACTTAATGCCAATTTTGTATTGATTACTAGTTTTTCTAAAAACGCTCCTGATTAAGCATGTGGTTGTTCTTGCTATTTGTTCTGTCCTTTCTCTCTTTTTGGTTTATTTGTTGTCCTACAAAGGTGGCACGCACTATGGGCCTGAGTCAGTAAGGCAAAAAAAGGAGTAAATGTTCTCTGGGACAAACCATGTTTCAATGCAAGGGGTGCAAATTAGTTTTTTATTTTGCAAATAAGTTTAATACTGGCTGTTTTTTTCATCTAACACACAAAAACTTAATTCCTTTATTATTACACTGAAATTTAATGTTGATTTAGGACATGCCCTACCCCAACTATAAATCTGTCCCCACATTTTAAATTTACCTCCCCCTCCAATGCAACATGGTTTTGCCCAGGTGTAAATGATACTCCTGTTTTATGCTTTGCTCTCCTTAATGACTCAGGCCCTATATGTTTACATTCTGCTTCCCAAGTGCGGTCAGTGTGTGGATTTGCTGCATGATCTTAGTGGAATGATCCCATATAACTATTGTTAACCTGCAGTACTGATGCAACAGTTGATCTGCTCAGTATAGAAGTATGATGCTGTGTAGGAGTCAGATTACATTCTATCTGCCTGTCTCCTACACCTCAGGCAACTAAATCGCTAGTTCTATGTCCAAAATGATTGTTAAATTAAGCAAAGAAATGACTATTTAGTGTTTGGCAAAGGTGGGCTTTTAGACCCATCCTTGTCTCTTGCACTGCTGCAAGTTGAGCATTTATTCAGCCTTTGCTCTGGTCTGTAGTAGAGGTCGGTGGGGTGGTACAGTGAATAGAATTGCTGCCTCTCTGAGCAGGGATCTTGGTTTTGTTTCTGATTTACCAGGAGCCACTTCACACTTTAAGGTCAAGGCAACTACATCCGTCAAGTCCTTTTCAATGGCTTTGAACTGAGCTTCTCTATTCAACGCTATTGAAGTGGACTGGACGGTTTCCGTTCACCTGAGCAAATCTGTTCCTAGCATCAGGTAACTGGGGGTTCTGTGGGAGGTAGTTTGTAATGAGGGTCTTGCAAACCTCTGTTTTATAGTAACTGGTGCATAGTTGAGTTGCTAATAGACATAAGCTGGTTACCCATTGTTCCCACGCAACCATTCTGCTCTGTTCTCCTTCTCCTTTAGCAGTGCTTAGTTGAGAAATGGATTTTATAAACATAGCACTGTGAATAATATGGTACATAAACCTATTGTATGTGTGCAGCATAAACATTGTTTTTTTCAATTAATATGCATACAAATGAACATAACATATGTGAGTACAAAATTTAAATATCTAAAAAAAAACTTACAATGAAATATGTGTGCTGGTCATTTATGTATCTTAAATGCGTATTCTAAAACATTAGGGTGCTGATGCATTGTGAGTACTTTGCCGGTGTAATGTATAGCATATATTGCGTGATATTGCTATGTGCATCCCCAGAAAGTGGGTGCACTCATGCACCTAGGCAGATTTGCCTAACTATGCCACTGCCGGAGCCTGAGAGACGGGACGGGGCCGTGTTGGTGCACTGCGAACAGGTGCAGACCACAAAACAATCATGATGATGATCTGCAGCACAAGCGAACTGCTTGTGGTTGTCTGTTTGTGATCACACCACTGGTGCTGATTGGTACTTCATCACGCTGGTGGCATTTATTATGCTTTTTTTGTCCCTTCAAAAGTTTAATTTGTATTGATGCCTAATAGTGAACATGCTGGTTGCCAGTAAAACAAATGGATAAAAGCATTGACGCAACTGGTTGTAAACTGGGCGTATATGATACTGGTCTCGAATCTTGCGATGTGTACAGCTCGTCATATGGGTGTAAATGTTATTTTTAAGTTTTTAGCTTTTTTTATTTCTTTTTTCCTTTAGCGTAAATTACTTTTAATTTGCGACCAACTCTGCATCACAATCTATTTGCTTTCTAAATTACAGATATAAACAGAGCTGTGGCAAAAAATCTCAGGTTCAGTGGTGACCGATCAATGGCATTTTGTAGACACACATTCTCTTGTCTTGGTTATTTGCTGATGCACATTATTACACTATGATAATGAGGTACAGAAAATAGTCTTCCTTGGCTCATTGAAAGCAATACTTAGGGGGGTATTCAATTGTTGCCGTTAACGCTCTCAAACGAGCGCTCTAAAAATATTAGCGTTAATACGGTAATTACTCGCTAAATTTCATCTCGCAGCGAAATTCAGCGAGTAAACTACCGTATTAACGGTATTTACGCGCATATTACCGTATAAACTGTAATATTTTTTGAGCGCTCGTTTTTGTTTTGTTTTAGCGCGTTAAAAGCAACAATTGAATACACCCCTAAGTGTGGGAAACAGCCGATTCCAAAGGGTAGCTATTATAAATACATATGCTGCATATTTATAAATATAGGAAAGTCATTGTTTCTCGCACATGGCTATCTATAATATATGTTCATATTACACTGCTTTTTTTCCCTTACATGGAATTTATTTAGTCATCACGGTGTAACTGTTGTGCCTAAAGTCAGACCATATTAATTATAGTGATCGCTTAGAGATTGGAAATATACATAGAATTTGATGGCAAAGAGGAGTCAATATTTTTAAGAATTTTAGGCAGATTCAATTGCTGGCGATGTCATGTAGGAGCCCCCTGCGCACGGTTCTTCTGCAGGACACTCACTTAAAATCTTCACCTCGCACCTCGTAGAGATGCTGCAAAAAAAGATCTTTACAGTAATTGCTGGTACAGCACACATTAACTAGAGATGAGCGCACTCGGATTTCCTGAATCCGAGCCCACCCGAACGTTGCCGATCCGAGTCGGATCCGAGACAGATCCGGGTATTGGCGCCAAATGAAAACTTGAAAGCGAGGCTCCGAGTCATAATCCCGTTGTCGGATCTCGCGATACTCGGAACCTATAAATTCCCCGCTAGTCGCCGCCATCTTCACTCGGGCATTGATCAGGGTAGAGGGAGGGTGTGTTAGGTGGTCCTCTGTTCTGTTAGATCTCGTGCTGTGCTGTTTAGTTCTGTGCTGTGCTGTGTTCTGTTCTGCACTATCAGTCCAGTAGTGCTGTGTGCTGTGCTCTGTTAATTTTGAGTTCAGTGGTGCTGCTGGGTCCTGTGCTGTGTCCTGTTCAGTCCAGTGGTGCTGTGTCCTGTGGTCTGTGCATCTAAGGGCATAGTTATTTCCCCATTATTCCCAAGTGTTTAAAAAATTTAAAAAAAAGTTATAAAAAAAAATACAAAAAAATAGTTTAAAAAAAATGTAATTACAACAAAATTTGCCAAACCAATCCTGCAGTATAAGCCCATTGGTACTGCAATATTACCAAGTTCACACATTCTGCAGTATCTTGTGTTACATATAACGGAGAGCAAAAATTTGGAGGATAAAGTAGGGAAAGATCAAGACCCACTTCCTCCTAATGCTGAAGCTGCTGCCACTAGTCATGACATAGACGATGAAATGCCATCAACGTCGTCTTCCAAGCCCGATGCCCAATCTCCTAGTACAAGGCATGTGAAATCCAAAAAGCCTAAGTTCTCAAAAAAAAAGTAAAAAGAGAAACTTAAAATCATCTGAGGAGAAACGTAAAGTTGGCAATATGCCATTTACGACACGTAGTGGCAAGGAACGGCTTAGGCCCTGGCCCGTGTTCATGACTAGTGGTCCATCTTCACCCAAGGATCTTAGCCCTCCTCCTCCTCCCCCCCCTACAAAAAATTGAAGAGAGTTATGCTGTCAGCAACAAAACGGCAAACAACTCTGCCTTCTAAAGAGAAATTATCACAAATCCCCAAGGCGAGTCCAAGGGTGTTGGTGGTTGTCAAGCCTGACCTTCCCATCACTGTACGGGAAGAGGTGGCTCGGGAGGAGGCTATTGATGATGTAGCTGGCGCTGTGGAGGAACTTGATGATGAGGATGGTGATGTGGTTATTGTAAATGAGGCACCAGGGGGGGAAACAGCTGATGTCCATGGGATGAAAAAGCCCATCGTCATGCCTGGTCAGAAGACCAAAAAATGCACCTCTTCGGTCTGGAGTTAATTTTATCCAAATACGGACAACCAATGTATGGCCATATGTAGCTTATGTAAAGCTCAAATAAGCAGGGATAAGGATCTTGCCCACCTAGGGACATCCTCCCTTATGCGTCACCTGAATAACCTTCATAGTTCAGTGGTTAGTTCAGGAACTGGGGCTAGGACCGTCATCGGTACAGGGACACCTAAATCCCGTGGTCCAGTTGGATACACACCAGCAACACCCTCCTCGTCAACTTCCCTTCACGAGCTCCATCAGATTGAGTCCTGCAGCCCAAGTCAGCAGCCAGACTGAGTCCTCTCCAATACGGGATTCATCCGAGGAATCCTGCAGCGATACGCCTACTACTGCCACTGCTGCTGTTGCTGCTGTTAGTCGGTCATCTTCCCAGAGGGGAAGTCGTAAGACCGCTAAGTCTTTCACAAAACAATTGACCGTCCAACAGTCGTTTGCCATGACCACAAAATACGATGGTAGTCACCCTATTGCAAAGCGTATAACTGCGGCTGTAACTGCAATGTTGGTGTTAGACGTGCGCCCGGTGTCCGCCATCAGTGGAGTGGGATTTAGAGGGTTGATGGAGGTATTGTGTCCCCGGTAACAAATTTAGTACCGGGGCCACCCCACTACACAGTCCAGAATTTTTTTGGGGGAAATTCAGAGCCGTGGAGGGTTTTTTATTAATTATATTGTGGTGACCACTCCTCTACGCAGTCCAGGTACATTTTTTGGTGCGATTAAGACCAGTTGATGGTTTTCTTATTATATTGTGGGGACCACTCCACTACGCAGCCCAGAAAGATACCTCATTGCAACGTTTTGGACTAATAACTATATTGTGAGGTGTTCAGAATACACTGTAAATTAGTGGAAATGCTTGTTAATGAATGTTATTGAGGTTAATAATAACGTAGGAGTGAAAATAAGCCCAAAAACTTGATTTTTGAACTTTTTATGCTTTTTACAAAAAAAAATCCAAATCCAAAACCTTAAATCCGAACCAAAACCTTTCGGCAGGTGTTTTGCAAAACAAATCCGAACCCAAAACATCACGAAAATCCGAATCCAAAACACGAGACACCAAAAGTCGCCGGTGCACATCCCTAACATTAACCCCCTCGAGCTTAATTGAATTGGCCCCAAAGTCTTCACAGTAGCAATATATTTGTCCTATGCATTGCTGAATTCTGTTACTGTATAAGTCCTCAACACAACGGCTGAGAGATTAGTCCATGGATCAATCACCCTTCCTTATGTTACCTTAAGTCCTGTATATCCTCTATAAATGCTGCTGTCCTGACCTTGTATATATTTTAATATTTCTATGTTGCCCCTCTCCTCTAAGCTGTACATGTTCAGCTCTTGAAGTATTTTCTGCTTTGTTATGCCAATCATGCACCATTCTAATTATTATTATTATTATTATTATTATTATTATTATTATTATTATTATTAATAATAATGTCTTATTGAAGATCTGGCCTTCAGACCTGTGCTCAAAGTGAGGTCTTACCAATGACCTGTATAGTGACAATATTATCTCCTTCCTGTTGTTGTTGTTGTTGTTGTTGTTGTTGTTGTTTACATTTTTTATTTTTTTTTTAAAAAAAAAAGATTTTATTTGGTAATCATATATCAACTGATACACAGGTACCTTGAGAGAAAAAGGCCACATAAACACTTGGGGGTGTAATTCAATTCAGCATGAAGTTCCGTCGGAGCCTTTGTGTGATGGGAATCTACGGGATGTTAGGGCACTCAAGTATAACTTTTTATTGCACCTCGTAGAGGTTTGAGCAGAAATAAGCTAGATTTTAGGTTCTGTAATAACTAGAAATGGACACATCCCGCCATCCTCTGATAGGATATCGCTCTTGGTATAGTCCTCACATGAGCGAATACATTCCAGAGTCATTTACCAATGTAACCTTTGTGTTCTTGTCATCTTTTCAGTGAACCCAAACTTATATGCACCTCTGTATATCCCGATTCAATAATATTAGCCATGACTTATGGATGATTGACATGATGGAGGGGTCACTATTTGGCATTTTGTAGCATTCAATATGTGCTAGATAAGTTCCTGGGTGGTTTTCAGAAAATCTTGAATAGACAAAGGGGGCAAGAATAGAACTGATCATTATATTTAATGTATCTTTCTCCAGAGATGAGCTATTTTAGGGCAGTTCCACCAAATGTGGGACAGGGTACTCTGCCTCCATAATATCCCCAACAGTGATGAGAGGGGTTAGAAATAATTGCGCTTATCCATATGGAGACCATGTAGCATCTGTAGAATATTTTGTATGTTTTTGTTTTGGGGTTTTTTCCCTTTTTTTTCTACAGAATATTCTTGTATATGTATGTCTGACTCCCCCTTGACTTCTATAAAAGTCCTGGTAAAGTGTTGGGCATACAGTATATACAAACATGCAGCTACTGGAGCCGGACTGTCACTAAAGAACTGTTGGGTCCAATTCTTGGTCAGAACTGGTTTTCCCAAAGCAGATGCACTGGGACTTCCTTCCAAGAAGAAATGCCAACTTTAGGGCAGAAGAGATATGAGCTATGTCTATCGCAGGCCTGGCCAACTTGTGGCTCTCCAGATGTTGTGAAACTACAAGTCCCAGCATGCCCTGCCAGCTATCGTCTGGCTATCTACTGGCAAAGCATGCTGGGACTTGATAGTTTCACAACACCTGGAAAGCCACAGGTTGGCCAAGCCCGGTCTATCGGAAGCAATATATCAGTTTTGGAGGGAATGGGAGACGAGTATTAAGTCCTTTCTGTACCTCTGTGGCTCCCGAGTCCAAGAAAAGTAAAAATATAAATGATAAAATGTAAAACAAAACCTAAAAATGTAAAATTACAAATAGTTTCTGCCATATGCATGACATGGGTGCATTTTGCATTGGTCTCATAAATGTCATGGTACCCTAAACCCGCAACATATTCCCATCTACCTTTTATGCCTATGTTAAACAATTTTGCACACTGGGCAATATGGTGCCACTAATTCCGCAGCGCTGTACAGAGAACTTGCTCACAATAGTCCCTGCCCCATTGGAGCTTACAGTCTAAATCCCCTAATATATATACACACACACAGGCACCCAGACTAAGGTCAGTTTTGATAGTAGCCAATTAACCTACTAGTATGTTTTTTTAGTGTGGGAGGAAACCGAAGCAGCCAGAGGAAACCCACGCAAACACGGGGAGAACATACAAACTCTACACAGATTAGGCCTTGTTCGGGAATCGAACTCATGACTCCAGTGCTGTGAGGCAGAAATGCTAAGAACTAACCCACCCACTGCCCATTTCATGCTTGTAAAGTAAGAGATTTATATCTGACCTAGACAAAATGTAATTTGACGTAGCTTAAAAATATAAAAACGTTCCCATTTAAACTAATGCATCCCAAGAAGTGAAATTTAGTCAGGTTATAAAAGGAAAAGAAACCTTGGATCATCATGTGGAAAATGTAGACAAACATTTAAAATTGTCTGGCAATTGTCTGGCAACAAGTAAACAATTTAATTGAATGTTTTAACAGTCTTGCCACAAAATAACATCTTGGCTCTTGGTTAGTTATGTTACCTCTCAGCTATTCAGCTACATACCACCATTTTAGCTCTATATAAATAACTAATACAGCAGGAGTTTGTGCCCTTGTTTGAATCGGTCTGTGTGGAGTATTATTGCTCTGCCTGAGTTTTTGTGTGTTTCCTCCCACAAACTGGTAGGCCATCTACTAGCAAAGCATGCTGGGTCTTGTAGTTTCACAACACCTGGAGATCCACAGGATGGCCAGGCCTGGTGTATGTGGTAGAGAATGTAAACTGTAAGCCCTATTGGGACAGAGAATGACTGATTAAACATTATCTGTAAAGTAAAATTACAATAAAATGAAAAGTATGTGTATACACAGTGTTCATCTGTTAAATTGCTGATTGTCACTTGAAGGTTAGTTATGTAGGTAGATTTTGGGGTACAGGTGTACGATAACAGTCATTACACATTATTTATACACTTCCATGAAAACAAAGCTCGTTAATGTTCTGAAGAACAAAAAAAATGATTCACTTAAAAAATAGAAGTGCGGCATCTTAGTGTAATGGCAAGTGCTGCAATAACATTTTCCATGATTGCAATGGACCAGAATTACCAATTTATCTATTCACCAAAGCTGATGCAAAATTGACAAATATTAGAATTTTGTTGAGATCCTGAGCTACTATATTACTTTAATATATGTGTAAATCTCAATTGTAAACTGTGTGCTGCAGCTCACCCTTCTGGCAACTGGTAAAACTACAGGACACTGCTGATTGGTTCAGTGACAATGTCTTCCAATCTGAATCCCTTTCAACAGCTGCCAACTTATCTCTCCCTACTCCTTTACTGTACTGTTTTCTTAGCAAGCTGACTTTGTAATGTGTGCATGGCCAATAATAGACTTTCGATTCCTGGAACCCCCCCCATGCTTTCAGTAGGATGTGTGAATGAACGGGATGTAGAGGCTTCCTTGAGTGTGCTGTATACTTAATGTCTAGTTGGCAAGCTACACATAACAAATGCTCAAATAACTACATAAGTTATTGCTGCAGTGATTTAGAGGCTGCACATACTGCCTGCCTAAGTCAGGGAATGTCATTGTGTCTGCTGCTGTGCCCCTTGCTTATCAGACATGAACAGGGTGGAACATGTACTACAAGTTGTCATTTTATTCAAGTCTGCCTTAAAATCGGTGTTGTCTTGTGCTACCTACATTACAATTAAAATGATTCCTACACACAATGCTTGTCCTGTTCACCAACACTAGGCTTGTGTATGGTGATTAAGAATTGTGAGATAAAAAGAAAGGTACTTACCTTGTGTTTGGTATTTGAACCTGCAGAATCCTATGTATGTATTTATAAAATATGGTGAATGTCTCCAATTTAGAATGACTATTCTTTTTGAGGACCCCAGGTAAGTACATCAACAGCAGTTATTTATATAGCGCTACTAATCCCGCAGTGTTGTACACTTATCAGTCTAAATTCTGTAATTTACACACACAAACCAAGAGAGACTAAGGTCAATTTAATAGCAGCCACTAGTATGTTCTTGGAGTGAGGAAACCCACATAAACACGGGGAGAACATACAAACTCCACACAGATAAGGCCATGGTCAGGAATCAAACTCATGACCCCAGTGTTGTGAGGCAGAAGTGCTAACCACTAGGCCACTGTGCAGCTTTGAAAACGTTTTTTACTTGACGACTTGTCTATAGTGACTACACATATAAACATGAGTATGATCTGTATAGAGAATCCCCACTGACAAAATATTATATACTTAACTGGATCAATATCCTGTTTTTCACTTGTTCTGAGTCTGTTTAACACACACACTGCAGATTTCTTACTTCTCCATTGCAGGTCCCACTTCACTGCTGGAAACTTGTCTGTTCTGTGAATATTCACTGGGTATGGAAGTGTGCATGGACTATGTTAGTTGGATCCAGTAGTCCACAGTCTCCACTTACACGGCTATTTCAGTGTGGGTGGCAATGCAGCACAATGTTGACATTGACTTGCAGCGCTGTGACCTTTTGTTCAATTCTGACCAGGGAGCTCATCTGTTAGACATTTGGGGGTATATATACTAAACTGCGGGCTTGAAAAAGTGGAGATGTTGTCTATAGCAACCAATCAGATCCTTGTTATCACTTATTTAGTACATTCTGCAAAATGACAGCTAGAATCTGATAGGTTGCTATAGGCAACATCTCCACTTTTTCAAGCCCGCAGTTTAGTAAATATACCCCCTGGTGTACTCCATGTTTGTGTGGGTTTCCTCTTGGTTCTACAGTTTCCTCCTGCTGTCCAAAAACATACTTCTAGGTTAATTAGCTTAGATGAAATTAGCTCTGGTGTGTGACATTGCATTTTTATGGTAGAGGAAATTATCATATCATCTGGTTCAGGGACTGATGTGCCTGAAGAAAGTTCAGAGGGTAACGTGCAGTGTTCATATCCTTTTGTCAGGTTAGCAATTGTTCCCACAAATTTCTACTTGGATCATAAACTGAGCTTTGTTCATTCAGTAGCAAGAGAGCAATGGGAAGCCTAAATTTGCTCTACAATGAGGTCAGCTCATTTACAGTGTATATAAACACAAGTTGTAGGACTTGATATAGCAATTTGACCCGTTGCCACAAAACATCAACAGATTCTGGAGAACATTAATAAGGTAAATGTGTGAAGCGGTGCACATGATCTTTTTATTCAGAGTGGAGAGAGGTGAGGCCCTATTGGCTCAATCTGCTGCATGACATATAAGAGGTAACTGGAGCTTTTCACAGAAAATAATGTTTTTATTAAGGGGTCTGTTTATGACACTTCGTATTTTCTTCACGTTAATGATCATTTCTTAGTGCAATGAAAAGAAAAGCCCATTTGTTAAAATTGTTCAGTCGGGACAGGAGCTCCGATAGTAGCCTACAGTAAAGTCACTTTTCTTACAGGTTCTGACCTGGACTTTGCACATAGGAAGTAGGGGAGGAGCATGAAGCCTGCCGGGGCGGGATCTGAAGAGCCATCTCCTGCACTGCTCTCGCCATAGGATAGAACGGCTATCGCTATCTTCAGATGTCGTTAGCTGTTGGGGTCAGACTCTGGATATTGGAGCTTGATAGGGCATTTTCCCAGAATGTCTATAGAGACTTCATCTGTGATTTGAAGATGCTGGGAGCTCAGCAGATATCTCCAATATCTGCTTCAATCCTCTATTAATAAATAGGCACAGTATTGTGTAATGTAAATGTGGTAATTTACCAGGATTAAAAAATCTCTTTGCAGGTTCATAAATAGTCTCCTAAAGCACTTGCCATATGCCAGAAACGACCTGTCCCAAGAGAAGCACAAGGTAGTAGTCAGGAGAACATGTATAACATGTCTATGCAGATCTTATACACGTAAGGCATGTTTGTCCATGATCTGCTCTGCTGTCTGCTTAGTTTTTGTATGCAACCATTTTTATAAATGTCCCCTGTTGCCTCGGGATTCTATACCCTCTTAAATGATAAAGACCTCTTTCTAGTCTGCCAAGCAACTTTACAATTATTTAATTTAATAATGGCCCATATTGTCCTAAACCTCATATCTTAACATCTGCTTTACCGCCAAAACATCCACCACTTTTTCATACTCTCAGACCTCTTGTTCTAACACATTGCTTTCTGCTGAGTATAGAGTTAAAGCTGTGCTATCACTTAGTCAAATATTTTTCTAAGGTGTCCCTACCCTTAGCTGGAACCTGGGGGGGCTGCTCTCTGCAGCTGGTTTTAGCCCAGGGCTCCTCGATTCCTCTTGGGCTAGGTACACACTACAGAATTTTCCAACCAATCTGTTATCGACAACGATTGTACTTGCGACTGACTGTCCCATTGGTTGGGCGATTTATGCGTACCCACTATACACGATTAACCTTTCAGATCTGTGGCTTAATCTGGTCCTCTAGTCATTTAGAGAATGACAGAAAAATATTCATTCATTCGTTAACCCTTGAAATAAACTTTGACAATATCATTATAAATTTCGTTACCTTATGTGACTCTAAAACAAAATATTCAGTCTCGGAAAGAATGGATGAATTATTCCACCTGCAGCACTCCCTACATTTATTCACTGGGACATGTTCATAGCCGGCATTGGCTGAAAAGATCATGACTCTGTAAATTCTATGGAGATTGTGATCATGAGTGCATACACACTGCAGAATCAGAAGGTGATAGGAACGAGATTATTAGTTTTACCAACCAACCAAATGAACAGACAAATCTGTGCTTTAGAGCGACTGTCTGTTCTCATGTAAGTGTACACACTACTGCGATATCGGGCCTACCGGTCGGTTTACGGGTGTTTGTCCCGATAATCGGCTGAAAAACCTGTAGTGTTAACCCAGCCTTACAGCCCCGTGAGAACCAATCAGAAGCTACAATCAAAAGACTACACCTTGTGATTGGTCCTCCTGCTCAACCCCCTTCCTGGAGCTGCAGGGGCTCTGGCTTGGAAGGAAAAGTGCACCTTAGTAAGCGTGATGTATCATCATCTTTGTCATCATCATTTATTTATATAGCGCCAGCAACTTCCGTAGCGCTTTACAATTGGGAACAAACGTTGATAAAACTATACTGGGTAATACATAGAGACAGAGAGATATATAGACAATCTTTTATTTTTGGTGGTAGTGCAACTTTAAGCTTCTGTTTTTGTTGTTGCATTAAATTAGATAGCTACTGATAGCATTTACAGCCTAATTCTAACCAATTCCCTAAACTGATAACTATAGGCATGCATTCTGCTTGATCCATCTATATGCCATTCTATCTTTTAAGTGTTTTTAACAAAGCAGATGATTGAGAAAGACCATTATCTATGTTTATTATCCATTTTGTTAAAAACAGCTGTTCATGGTGCATGTTTTTTGAATGATCCCTGTAAGCTTCTATCTCCCCTGCGCCTCCACTTATCAAGCTCCTAGAAAGTGGAGTGAAACATGAGTGGATTTGAGCATGTACTCCTAAGGATACTTTAGTTAAGTCTGTGTTACACTCTTGTACTACTGATAATCCCTGCTTCTTGTTGATGAGGCCCAACTCTGCCCAACATATGATGTATAGCTGAAGTGGTGCTGCCATAATCCATCTCACACTGTTGCTGGCTGGATCGTCTGCACTGTGGGAATGGCAGTTTTCCCTATGATATGTTGATTGTGATTATGTGTGATGCAAGGCAGGCAGTAGATGTATAGATCTTCCCTCAGCCAGGCTGTGATAAAGTGGCAGGAAACTTGAGACCCATATGCACTGTGTGGTGTACTACAGGTATTGACATTGCCAGCCTTCCACTGTACACACTGCGATACTTCACAAGGTCTAGTGTACTGTAGGCAGTCTATTGCAGACACTATCTGTAATGCACTGATCTCTGTCTGTGTATGTGTGTGTTAGGGAATTTAGACTGTAAGCACCATTATGGCATGGACTGATGTGAGTTCTCTATACAGCGTTGTGGAATTAGTGGCTCTATCTAAATAGCTGCTGGTGATACTATTCTGTTCCTTTATTTGTGTAGATGGAGGTATTGCCTGTTACCACTCATACTATAAGTGGTCTGATGTATGGCTGGCAGTGCCCACCTTCCACCAGGCACAATGCTGTATGATATGATATAAGTGGTTAGCACTTCTGCCTCACAGCGCTAGGGTCATGAGTTCAAGTCCCGACCATGGCCTTATCTTTGTATGTTCCCCCCGTGTTTGCATGGGTTCCCTCCGGGTGCTCCGGTGTTCTCCCACACTCCAAAAACATACTAGTAGGTTAATTGGCTGCTATCAAAATATACTTTGTGTGTGTGTGTGTGTATGTTAGGGAATTTAGACTGGGGCAGGGACTGATGTGAGTGAGTTCTCTGTACAGCGCTGCGGAATCAGTGGCGCTATATAAATGGTGTTGATGTGATATCTCTGACGAAGTGCAGAAGATTCCCTAGCCAAACAACTGTTGGGCTGGCTCTGCACACTGCTATCCTTCTTATATTCACTTAGATGCTATTTTGCATTAGAAGAAGATATGTTCCTCTAGCACATCATTAACAATGCACTACCGATACATGTCCAGCCATATACCAAGGAATGGACATATATATATATATATATATATATATATATATATATATATATATATATATATATATATATATATACAACCAATTCTTTTTTATGTTATGTATACGGGTATTTCATTATGCTGACATTTACAGACTCCATGCTGTCATTTGACGCTTCAGAAAGTTTATATGTTGAGTGAATGTCTTACAGCTCCCACCAACAATGCTGGTAGCAGGCCTGGTTTATTATATTGTGATAAACACACATGAAAGATCCAATAACTGTACCCTACAGTCTTCATGACAGTCTCTGGCTGGTAGAGGGTCATAGATATAGTAGGCTGATAACTGCAAAATAACTGCAGATTGCAGATTCCTGTGATCAACACTGCAAACAATAAATATTGCTTCATGTACAAATATTTACTTCAAGTAACTATTATACTAATTAACAAAAGCAATGATGCAAAGGGTGCACATAACAGTTTTTGATGCTGCTCACAGAGCTCCCCCTACTGGCAACTGGTACTGATGAATTGGACTGTTTCAGAATATAGTGGAGAAGAATACTGCGAGTACAGTTGCATTGTGGATACAAAGCGAAATAAAGGGTTATAATGATTCTCATTTAAATATGAAAGTATACATCCTTAACCACCACGAAATCCAAAAACTAATACATTTTTTAGAGTAAAATGTTTTTTGTATTTTGGTTATTATTTAATATCACCATTAAAAGACATTATATGAATCTAAATTTGTTTTAAACTGCAAACCGCTTTCCTGTGTGTTGAATTCTAAGTTGATGCTGATGTTAGTATTTATTTATCAATCTCTGACCCGTCAATAAATTTGCTGTACATGGCCTTGTTCAAAGTACATTTTGAATTATAAAGCATAATATGTTCAGCAAAATAGGTAGTTACTTCAAATCAATTTGGTGGCTTTTCTTTGTTTCTGTCCCCATACATTGAATGATTGCAGTTCCTCAGGGGCTCCATTCCTAAAAAATATTAGGATAATTGTTCTTGCTGCGCAATCTCATTGACTCCATTGGATACAGCAAAGGATTGTGGGTAGTGAATGGGGGTGATGGCTACAGGGGAATGTGGAGCGGAGTATGTGGAGGGATGTCTGAAGCCCAGGACTAAGAGCAGTGTGTGTGCATATGTGTGTGTATACATGTATGTGTGTACGGTATGTATGTGTGTGTGTGTGTGTATAATCATCATCATCTATTTATATAGCGCCACTGATTCCGCAGCGCTGTACAGAGAATTCATTCACATCAGTCCCTGCCCCATTGGAGCTTACAGTCTAAATTCCCTAAGACAGACAGGCAGACGTCAATGTGTGTGTGTGTATATAGGTGTGTGTGTGTGTGTATGTATGTAGGGGTGTGTGTGTGTGTATGTATGTAGGGGTGTGTGTGTGTGTGTGTGTGTGTGTGTGTGTGTGTGTGTGTGTGTGTGTGTGTGTGTGTGTGTGTGTGTGTGTGTGTGTGTGTATATATATTATATCTCTGTCTATCAGTCATAGGCAAAGTTGCACACAAAACCGTAAAAAAAAAAAGACACTGTGCATAGTACATAAAGCGTTACTAATTTGAACAAGCCCAATTGAATGTGAGTGTAGTTAAAATTAGAATTCAGGTCAAAAGTGGTTAGAATTTAACACTCGTTTAATGTTCAGTATGAAATATACCCCTTGTCATCTTTGTAACTGTAAAAGCACTTGTAAATTCACTCTCCCTACCAATTTCCCTCAGTACTCTAAACCATACTTGCCAACTTTTCCTCGTTGGCTTCAGGGAGATCCGGGGGAGGTGGGCATGCAGGGGCGGGGCTTGACAAATCGCTAAGATGACACGATATTGCCACTTATCTATTGCAGGGACGAGAACCGGGAGGTTGCCCTGCTCTCCCTGGAGCCCGGGAGGTCTCCCAGAAATGCGGGAGAGTAGGCAACTATGCTTAAAGAAAATCCAGCTAATGAATCTCTAGAGACTAAAGTGTCTTTTACATTTCTGTCTCCATTACTGAAGTCATGTTGTCTTACCTGTCAGTCTTTGATTAAATCATGGTCTCCATGGAAATGGCCATCTCCATAGGCATCAATACATGGACATAGGACACCATTTATGAACTGTGTCATCAGGCCACAGATGGAGAAGTCAACCACGTCTTGAACTGGCTGAGCCTCAGGGAGAATGCCAGACTCTTCAGGGAGTGAGGGAGATCACCCCTATTTCAGGGAGGCTCCCTGACATTCAGGGAGAGTTGGCAAGTATGCTCTAAACCAGTGTTTGCTAACCTGTGACACTCCAGGTGTTATGAAACTACAAGCCCTAGCATGCTTTGCCAATATATAGCAGCTTATTGCTGAAAGGGTATGCTGGGACTTGTAGTTTCACAACACCTGGAGTGTCACAGGCTAGCCAACACTGCTCTAAACCATCAGCATGTTGCTTTATTTATTAATTAACATGCGACTTGCCTATGTCCACACCCTACAAACTCCTCTCTGCAACATTATAATCTTTCTCATCCTCCAATCATATGCTGTCCTGCATACTTTTTTTTGTGTGTTAATATAAGGTCTATACTTTTTGAATAGTTTTCAATTGTTCACTACTTAACCTACTCTTTATCTTTTGTGAAACTGAACTTCAAAAGTACACTGTAGATTTGTGACACCTTATAAATCTACAATAATGTGTGTAATTTTTTTTTTTATATATACATATATAAAAGAATGAAGAATAGCATAAGGGCCAGATTCAATTCGGCATGAGGTGAGGCGAGCTGTCTGCGGAACAGTCCGCGGAGACACATAGCGCCTGTGTTTTTACAGAAATCTATGCTCCTTTTTTCTCGTGTCCCATAGAGGTGCACATAAAAATGAGCGGAGATTTCTTATTGTAATAGCCAACAATATGCGTATCTGAATATTATTGGCAGAGGTGGGACTAGCGAGCTGTGGGTCTCAGTGCAGGTAGCCTAGGAGGAGGGATCCAGAGTCCACAGCTTGCTAGTTCCCCGTGTTGCGGGCCACGTTATCTCCATGGGGCCCAGAGCAATGCACCTGCTGCAGCAATGGTAGTTCCACCACTGATCGATGCAACGCTTGGCACTGGATTGAATCTGCCTCTAAGAATGCTGTTTTCTAAAATACAAATGTTGCTAAACAAAAGTGAATTTGAACTTACAAGTGGCACTAATATACAGATACAGATCTCTGACAGGCTGTTAGAAAGTTTAATGGCAATTTAGACTAAATAGACAAAATAGACTTGAACAAATATCTTGGGTGGGATTCATTGAAACCTCATATTAACCCTATGGAACATAATTGTTTTATGACAACGGAAAATTTGCTCCTAATTGCCCCCTCTTTTGCTCTTGGATATATGGAACAGGATTTGGATACAGATTGGATGTGGGGAACACAGGACAGTTCTGAGTCAAGGATGATACCTAGGCAGTGAGTTTGAGGTGTAGTGTATATTGTCATGTTGTCGACAGAAATAGAGATATCAGACCAAGTCTGTTACGCTAATAAGCTTAATATTGAGTTTGAGGTGTAGAGAGGACATCCAATGCCGACGGGTCTGGCTATATCCCAGACCCAACGGCATTGGTCTTTTAATGTCTGCATTCTGATTGGCAACAGTGTGCATGTCGCCAATCCCAATGTACACAATATGTACCCTACCCCTTGTGAGAGCTGTGAGGAGGGGGTTTTAAAGTGGAAATGGAGGAATCTTGGGAGTGAATCCATTGTTGCACTTGTAAAAATGTATAGAAGTCATGGGAAGCGATCCAATGGTTATTTTTGGAGTTGAGAAAAGGACATAAGGCAATTATTTTCAGAGTCTTGAATTTTAAGAATATCTTGATTATTTCAGGAGGCAAAACGTAAACTGCTGCATTAGATTTGTCAGGCCCGGGATAGACAGATGGGAGTTAGGAAGGCGAAAATATAGAGTAGGAGTTAACATTTTATCCCAAGCTCCCAAAGTGTCTGACACACTCTTCAGAAGGATACTCTTTGTTGGTCTACATTCTTTCTTGACCCAAATGAGGTCTTCGAAAGGAGAAAGTTCTAGTTCGCTCTTTCCCAAGTTCAACCCAAGGGATTAAGGGGGGTTGTTGTGGAAAGCCAATTTTTACAATTGATGTAGAAGAGAAGTCAACTGATAGTTTTCTCATTTGGAGCCCGCCAGCCACCTTTCAGTTTGGCAGCACAGTGGCCTAGTGGTTAGCACTTCTGCCTCACAGCACTGGGGTCATGAGTTTGATTCCTGACCATGGCCTTATCTGTGTGGAGTTTGTATGTTCTCCCAGTGTTTGCGTGGGTTTCCTCCGGGTGCTCCAGTTTCCTCCCACACTACAAAAACATACTGGTAGGTTAATTGGCTGCTATCAAAATTGACCCTAGTCTCTCCCTCCCTCTCTGTCTCCCTCTGTGTGTGTGTGTGTGTGTGCCTATGGTAGGGAATTTAGACTGTAAGCTCCAATGGGGCAGGGACTGATGTGAATGAGTTCTCTGTACAGCGCTGCAGAGTTAGTGGCTCTATATAAATAAATGATGATGATGATCTAAACATTTGATATCTAGCTAGTCTTGGTTGTTTGCCTCTTCAAATAAGGTTTGATGCTTTGATATACAATTTGTTGAAAACATTTGGGGGATAAGGTATAGGGAATAAATCCAGGCAGGTAGGGAATCTTTATAGAATAACATCATTTTCACTACTGCTGGGATACAAGTGTTTAGTAGTGAGACTTAAAATGAAAATAGAAAGTGAAGAGATGGGATGAAGATCACAATAGTGCCTAGAAAAGAAGTCAAATAAACAAAAGTTATACCCAATATCATTTCTATCGTAACTGTACCATACTTACTCCTATATCATAGAATTCTCATCTTCACACATTTTTCTTACATTTATTATATATTACATCCTCATCATTATATTACATCCACTTCCACCATGTCCCAGCTTTCCTCAAGTCACACTTATTGCTTTACATAACTCTAGATTCTCGCATCTCATCATCAAAAATAAAACTGGAGTACAAGATCACCCTAGACGTTGATCCAAAGGACATCTAAGGAACACCTACAATGTTCCGCGGCTACATTTGGTGTTAGAAGCTCGAGTGGAAATGCAATTGGAAGTATATTTGTTTGGCAGTGTTCAGATCATAGTTGTAGACAGCAGTATTTGAGGAAGTCCTGAGAGATGAAGGGCTTTGGCCAATGGTATTCTTTTCAGGAGAGTTGTTTTTTTAAGGCAGAGTGTGTGCTATGGCTGAGATCATGGGCAATGCAGAAAAGAAAGTAGCTGGAGCCACTTGATCAAGGTCTCTTCCTAGGACTGCAGAATATAGAATTTGGACAGAGAAGTTTTTCCAGAGCTGAAAAGTTGTTGAAGTCAATAGAATTGAGATTCCTGTGGGTGTGAAGAAGCCTGGTTGAGTTAGTGCAAAGGTGGTGGAGGAGAGCTTGCAGGTGATTAGGTGATGGTCTTAGAGAGGGAAAGCAGTGTTAAATCACAAACTGAATAAAACCAGATCAATGTAGTTGCTATGACAATGAGAAGAAGAGTCTGACAACTAGGAGAGGAAGATTAGAAACAATAGTTTTGAGGCGCAAATGGAATGTGCTAATCAAATGGAATGTTGGAAACCGCAAAAATGAGAATGGGAATGTTAGAGGATATTTGGATACTTGGGCAAATAAATGTTCAAAGAATTTGTTGGGTCCAGGGGGACTATAGATCACATTCATACAAGAGTGAAGGGGTTGAAAATCTGGATAGTTTGTACTTCAACAAATGGGAACGTGAGTAATGTTGGATTGGTATGGCTGTGAACATGCATTATGGGGTAGGGAGCCTAACCACATCTCCTTCTTTGCATACATGCCTGGAGATATGGGTGAAGTAGGATCCACTGTGTGAGAGGGCTGCAGGTAAGGCGGTGTGTGGCTTTGCGAGCCATATTTCTGTTACCGTCAAAAGGGGCTGATGGTTGATCTATTTTATATGGCGCCTCAAAATTCCACTGCACTGTATAGCAGGAAAATAGTGCATAGTACAAGAATGTAGAGGACCAACAAGCAAAGTGCTAATAATTCAAGAAACATGAATGAATAGTAAGAAATTAAGAAACCTTAGATTAAGTATAGAACAAATTATCGTGCAGAGGAGAGCGCCCTTTTTGAGAGCTTGTGATCTAATAAAGTTTGGCTGGTCGAGAGCAAGAGGTCCTGGATGAAGCTTAGTTTCTTACAAAGTGAACATTCAATAGCACACAATTAAAAGTGATGTGAGACGGGTGATTTCTTTGAGGTTTATAGATGATTGTAAGATTACTAAGGCCTTATATCGGGGTGACAAGATGAGGATACCTCAGTAGAGGAACAACTATAGTAAAGAAGTTCATGAGATTGCAGGGAGGCGAATGTTCTATAGAGAGAAATAAAATCCCTTTGTCCAGGGTAGTGGTTTGAAAAGGGCATTTTTTGGACCCAGCAGATGAAGACTGTTACTGGTTGTCCTGTGACGTTGTTCACTCTCTGCTCCAATGTTATCCAACTATGATTTTCCACCAATTTAAAAAAGAAAAAAAAAATCACTTAGCTAGTCATAACTGCATCTGCCCCCAGCAAGTGCCGACCTTAAGATGTAGTGAAGTGAGCAGATTGGGCAGCTGGTCAAAGGAATGAGTACAAGTGCTAGGAGTTGATAAAAATCTGGGTTATACTGAGTGATAACATTTGCACCACTGATTGACAGTTTAACACCAGTAATAACAGTTGCAGGCAAACTATAATTACATACATGGAATAAAAGCACAGATTGTCGCAAAATGAGGCTCAAATATAATAGAAATTAATATTTGTTGTAGTTGCAGGAACATACGTGGAAAATACAAGGATTGCAGTCAGATGAGATTTAGATATACTGCTGCAAGCTGAAAAGCCAGCAAAATGGAATAGATTATTGGTCCAAAGTGCTCAGCTAATTATATTGTTTTTCCTGTAAGATATAGATCTCTTTGGACTGCAGGAGCTAGGAAGCTAATTAATGGAAGGATTATTCTTGATGTCTCTTAACTTTGTGACTGAGGCTGAGACTGGCCAAGTCCCCAGCGGACTGCACTACATCCCTATATTGGCTAGCTCAGAGTCACTCTCCATCTAATTACAGAGGCACAGACCTGTCGCACTAGGTTTGAGCTGGGGTGAGAACCTGATCACTTGAGCATGTTCTTAGCTGTCATCCCAGGCTGGATATATGAGAAATGCAATGAATAAAGTCCCTCGCGTTGGGTCAGTTCTGTTATTCCTGCAGTAAATGGATATTCATGATCGCATTACTATAGAATAGTGTTTCACAGGTTAGTATACTGTGGTAGGAGACTTCAATCTGGATTGATGATCTAATAAGCATGTTAATAAATGAATATATGAAATTGTATACGTGCTGGTCACATCATGATCAGGCGAGTTGCTCTTGTCACCATGGAACAGGTAGTTAACCGCTGTTGTTTCTTTCTGCTGATTTAAATATAATTTTACTTGTTTAAGGGGTAAAGATATTTATGGCTTGTAATACGTGTACTAGTGATTGAAATCATACTCCATAGTGTATTTCCATTGGAAACTGTATAGTTGGTCGGGACTATGTTGGGTCTGGAGTGATATTGCTGCTATAACAGAAGCCACCTTCTGGCTGCTAGAAGGTACTACAATCTAATGAACCTTACCAGTGCTTATTGTTGCTGCAGTAATTTAAGTAGTGCAATGTTCTAATCTGCAAAAATATGCCTTTACATTTATAAATAGTTTGCCCTCAGAGGCAGCCCAACAGTGTGTTCACACAGGTAGATTGAGAGTAATATGGCGGAAGAACAAACCTGCTCATGGGACATTTGGGACATGGATGTGGCTTGTTAACAGAGGCCCACAAGAAAATGTACCAGACACTATAGGAGGAATTCGGATGTGGGGCTGGTACATCTAATGCAATAATGGTTTCTAGAAGAGGTCAGCACGTCCTTTTAATTAAGAATAGATTTAATGTTCCACCGCACTGGAAATGTGTACCTTTTATATGGATTCAAATGATCACGATCTTACAATGTGCATATACTAAGGAGTACATGGTGCTAACCTTTCACAAATTGTATACCTTTCCTGCACTCTTACTGTTCTTATCTCTGGTGTACTAACATGCTATTGTTTGTTAATACTCTCCTAGGGGGTGAAGCCAGCACAGCTGCTTCTGGACAGGACAGTTATGATGATAACCGCAGTCTAAGCTTTGGGACATCTCTGGCATCTGATGAAGTCTCGCTTACCTCTGATTACCTGGAAGATGGTAAGTGTGACGATGCATTATTCTTTGTCGTGTTTTCATATACTGGCTGGATAACCATTCAAGGAACAGCAGAAATAAGAAAGGTTTGCCCATAATCCTATCAGACATGGGAATTGTTCTCTCATTTGGGTAGACAGAGAGGTGTGTTCTTTTTCTTTAATCAACTCTTGGTGACCTATTGTTAAAGCTCCCTTATAGGGCTCATTTGATGACATACTGCATAAGGCATATATGTGCTCTTACCCACAACAACCTATCAGGTTCTAGCATTGGGCAACCTGCTGTAGGTTAGCGAGACCAAATGTCTGAGTATTTTCATGGTTCATGACATGTTTGTGATTTTTATTCATTTGTCAGTTTTTACTTCTTTTACATCACGGGTCCTAGCAAAAACAGTAGTATATTACCATATTTTTATTTGTCATTTGCTTATTTACTGTTCCTTTGTAGAAGCTGCAAAAAAGATATTAGGGACTTGGGGATGTCACTTAGTCATGTACAGCATCCAGTGAGGAACCCCAGTTCCATGCCACAGGAGCACTTCAGCTCTAAAAACTAATACATTATAAATAAAATGAAAAACTACACTTAATGAACATAGATTTCCTATTGACTACAATGTGCCACCAATTGTATGACTGGAAAAATGTGGAATTCAAGAGTCTGGGTGACAAACTGAGGCCTATTTTTATTTTTCCAATTTTGAAATAAAGTGTTAAAGAACAGAGAATTCAATAAACAGTGGAAAACTATAATTCTAGGTCTCCACACTGATTCCTAATTTATGGTTGGTGTTTTGTTAGTAAATCTGCTAATCGGTTAACCCTTCAGGTGGTACAGAAATAAGGCTTTACCAACTGCCCATCCAGATGCCTGTTTTCATTTGTACCACTATCTGGTCTGTAAAAGTGGTTCTTTAATTACGAGTTTCAAGCACATAATTGAAGTTGTTTCGTATAAAACAATGAATGAGAAATGAATAACTTGAGTTTTTATACTTCCATAATTGTCAAGTAAAAAGGCACATTGCCCGGGGTTTTGACATGTCTGTGTTTATTTTTAATGCTTTAAAAACAAGTTATTGAAGGTATTCAATAAACTCAGTGGATGTTATTTTATTTTGCAGTCAAATAGAGATATATATTGCCCCCTTGTGGTGGTAAGAGAATATACATGCTATTTTATAGCTAATGCTTGCCTTCAGAGGAGGTGAGATGCAGGTATCTTTTTATTATATTTAATTAATGATGGTGCATTTGTATTTTTAAACAACAATGAAGTAGGATGCATTGATATGCAGACATGATTTAAATACATATACGTATACTAAATATGCGTGTGTGTGTGTGTGTATATATGTGTCTATATCTACATAATATCACACACAATGTTAACCCCAGGACCTATTTCCCGGCTCTAGGACACTGTGTACTATTGCAATTGAACAAACAATTGTTTATTCACTGTATGAGCACTGCAGTCAGAACCACTGACCACCAGTCCTGGCAGTCACTCCATGCAGACATTATATATATATATATTAATTACACACACAGTCTAGCCAGAAAGTGAGCCATAACCTCCGGAGTCTTTATAAATAATACAAGTGTTGGCAATAACCTCCAGTGTAATACTAAAAGTGGGTCAAGGAAGGACAACTGGTAAACCGGCGCCCAAGGCCCATTGATGCAAAAGGCTAGCCTGGCTGTTCCAGTCCCACAGAAGAGCTACTGTAGCACAAATTACTAAAAAGGTTAATGCATACTTGCCAACTCTTCCGGAATGTCCGGGAGATTCCCGGATTCTGGGTGGGTCTCCCGAACTCCCGGAGAGTATGGCAGCCTCCCGCATCTGCCCACTTCCTATTGAAGTAGGCAGAATTAGCTCAGAAATGAATTGCGGCATTTGGCCCTCCCCGCTGTAAAATGACGCGTTTGTGTCATTACGTCACAGCCAAAATGACGCAATATTCTGAACCCCGCCCCTCGCACGCCTGCCTTCCCTCGGCAGCTTCCAGACGCTGACTGCAAGACATTGGCAAGTATGAGCTAATGCGATCTATGATAGCAAGGTGTCAGAACACACAGTGCATGTAGCTTGCTGTGTAGCCGCAGACCGGTCAGAGTGCCCATGTTGACCCCTGTCCACCACTAAAAGCGACTACAATGGGCACGTGTGCATCAGAACTGGATCATGGAGCAATTGAAGAAGGTGGCTTGGACTGATGAACCACATTTTCTTTTACATCATGTGGTCGGGCAGGTGTGTGAGTCGTTTACCTGGGGGAACAGATAGTACAAGGATGTACTATGGGAAGATGGCAAGATGTGTGATGCTCTGGGCAATGTTCTGCTGGGAAACCTTGGGTCCTGGCATTCATGTGGATGTTACTTGGGCACGTACCACCTACCTAAACATTGTTGCAGACCAACTACACCCCTTCATGGCAATGGTATTCCCTGATGGCAGTGGCCTCTTTCAGCAGGATAATGTGCCCTGCAACACTGCAAACATTGTACAGGACTGGTTTGAGGAACATGACAGAGTCAAGGTGTTAACTTGGCCTCCAAATTCCCCAGATCTCAATTCGATCGATTACACATACATGTACATACACACGCTGGTCAAAGTGGGCTGGCCGCCACTACTTCTGTATTGTAAAACCACCAGGTTGCATTTAAATACATACAGAAGTGGCGGTATAGAAAATGTATGTCAATCTATCTATTTATTTACATTATTTTCCAAAAATGTGAGAGAATGAACAGAAAGCAAGAATGTGAATTGTCCTGTATATTTACATACCAAACTTTGCATAACTAAAACAACTCTATTAATAGTGAATATGCCGGACGAGACCAGTGGACAGAGATTCACGCTCCTCTCTGCCTCCTGAGTAATGTCCACTATTACATAGAGAATTCAATTATAGGAGACATGGATCTGCAGCAAGCCAGCAGATTATTATTAGATGTAGAAGTGAATGGGAGAGGAGCCCAATTATTCATGCTAATCCCAGTTGTGCACTCATATTCATGTACACTTAGTGCTGTCTTATTGCTACTACATACTTTACCTGGTATCACAGAGGATTACACATAAACACACACACATCCATGATACGCAATTAATTGTCATAGAAACACAAGATGTGATCATTGTGCTTATATCTCATTTAAACTTTACACGTAATTTATCTACACTCTCTCTACCCCATGGAACTTACTGTCTACTCTCTTGTATCTGGAGTGCTGGTGAGTAAAACAACTGTTTCAGTGTTATAGCATAGCATAAAATATTTTCTTTTATGTGTTAATCAGTGTAGACAGAGTAGAGATAGCTGGTTGCAGTGAACAGCTCTCCAAGAAACTAGAAAACAATGCTGTCACACAAAACATGGATTTGTTCCAAAGTATCTCATTATTATTGTTATTCTAGAGGTTGTCGTCTTTTTCGTTTTTATTTTGTATTTTGTTTACGGTGTATATTCTCTATTACAGTACAGTGCAGTCAAAAATGAAAAGCTTGTTGTCAGGGCAGTCTATTTGTGTTTGCCTGTTTTATATAGGTCTGTGTTTGTATCGATCTGTTATCACTTCCTTGTGGCTTGGTTTGTGTATTTATTGTGTTACCTTTTCACAGCCCTCAAGTACAGGAGCATCTGTGCCAATATATATCTCTCCTGAATCCATGTCTCAGGCTAATAGCACCTTGTTCATTAAGAAAACGAATGATTGCAATGGAAACGCTATTCAGTCCTTGCTACATAAGGGCCCCCGCAGACTGATTTTATCAGTTGGAGGTCTGACAAATTCTCCAAAACGTTAACACCCCTTTAAAGTTTTAAGTTAAGCAGCTGGCTAGAGGTTGTTCCTGCTACAAATTAAGGCATCTACGTGAGGAACAATACTCTTTATTCACTGTGTTCATAAATTATCTTCCACCCATGCATATTGCTGCTAAAACGTATAGAAAAAAAACCACACTTTTTTTATTAGGATTACAAAGCCTCTATCTTCATACTTGCAATCTTAGGTCTATGTTATAAAGCAGCATTTTCTTTATTTAGCAGTAGGGTTAAATGCCCTTGAGCGTTTTTAGGAATCCTTGAGGGATCTGTATGGAATAATAAAGCCATTTCATCTATTAAATAGCAGGCAGATAATTTAATGAACCAGGAAGCCATTGCAAAAAAGAGCCTGACACCCAGTAAATACATATTAACCTCGCTACTACACTTGGTCAGCATCACAAATAGAGTGTTAACCATGAATGTAATGTATAATGTTTGTTTTTTCTCTTTTAAAAAAAAAAAAGTCAGTTTGAACTGTGACACAACTCCAAGAATAACAAAAAAAAAAGAATTAACACAAGTTGCCGTCTCCCCTCCGTTTTTTTCCTATCCACCGTTTTTTTTTTTTAATTAACATGGACAAGTATATAGAATCATTTTAATGCACTTCCCAGAGGCGGTGGCAGAAGTTAATGGTGCTGAAAATACGTTCTGCTGCGTTCGCGGAATACAATTCTTTCAGCAGCTCTTTCTTACTGCATGGTCTGGAAATGGTGAATTTCAAGACCAAGGTGTGGGTACGATGGGCAGGAGGACAGCAGGTTGTGGGGTGTGTATGGTAGAACGTAGGTGAGAATCTAGTACATATCAATGTGTTGGGTTCTATTGCACATTAAGGGATAGCCCCAAGCCAACAATAACCCAGGTCAGGAAAGCAGGAAAATGCGTTATTTCATTATAATATAAAGCACTTGGAGTGCAATAAAGAGAGCCATTCCACAATTTATTTTTCAACCAAATGTTTTATTAAGTAGCCTGTTCTCTAGACCGTTCCTGGACAAACTTATTCCGTTACAGTGTCAAACATTACCAGTGAAAGTGGATCTGAAAATGAAAAAGTGCTTTCCAGATGTGGTATGAAGAGTTCAGAGTTCAATATATGTTCACACATGCAGCTTTCACCTTGCAGAGAAAGGAAGCCACAGGTACTTGGGTCAGCCCCATGAACATATATCTTATTCTGAGGAGAGCGCAAGACAGCATTCTGGGTTGTTGTGAAATTTGTCTAAAAGCAAAGCACACTGAGCCCGGTTCAAAGGGTAAATGGAGTTCAAGGTTCAGTCCCTGTTCATCTCCTTACTTTAAACTTTCCCACCAAGTGACTGCACTGTTTCTGGTTACATAATTTATAATAGAAGTAGACTGTTCTGCAACATTTTTTTTCACCATTGGGCATATCCATGGTGCTCTATTGCTGCTGCTTAAACACGTTATTTTTACATTGCAATAAACTAAAGACTCTTTATGCAAAGACCAGACTACAAGCCTATTATACATATACAAACTTTTATAGGTACAATAGCAGAAGTGTTCAACCCTTCTACAGAGTATATTGATGCTATATAAGTAAAGGATTATAATTGTGATTTTTTTATAGATCTATTGCTTTTTTACACAAGGTTCTGTCTGATGGCATTTGTATGACACTATAGACAGAAATGAACATGGTATGTAGCTGTTATGGTGATTGGTTTGGAGGCTAACGTTAATCCGTGCACACATCTAGCTTGTTGTCAGAAAATGATATGAAGTATGAAATACTGTGAGAGTTGCCAACGTTGGAGACAAACGGGGGATCAGGCAAGCACCTGCTAGCTGCACTGTGTTATTCTGGTCCTCCCAGCTTTAAAAACAGACCACATTTAATAGATGGTACTTGGCATTTTTATGCAAATAAAGCATGACTCCAAAATACGTGAAAACGCTTTGTATTGTGTTGTCCAACATTTTGTTGCCAGGTGTTTGAGTGGCTGACTCAATGACACAACTAGGGAATTGTGTGGAGGAACGAATGCTTTAATTATGTGTACAATGAATATTACAGAACTACTGGACTCCCTCTTGTAACACATAACTTTCCTTATTTTCACCTCATCAAAAATGTTGTACATATTCAAGGAGCAACATTGCAAGTATATTAATGAAGTTGTAGGGCATTGAAAGTTCAGAGTTCATTGTGTGTTTACTGCGGTCTCTTCCTGTAGTCCCCTCTCCACCCACGCACACTATTATTTGCTCAATGGCCTTGCTTTGGAAATAATTTTTTTTTTTAAGGCAATTTGTCCTTGTGGTTCCCTGTTGGGAGATTGAAATAGAAAAGGGTGCAAGAGAAAGAAAAATAAAAGTTTATGACTTCTTGGCTTGTAATAAAATGTCTTCAGTTATCTGGCATTTATTTCCAAATCAGCCACTCGGTAACCAGATCTCTCTGTTACTCCTCCTAATGGGAAAGGAGTCTGCCGTTAGCAGCAAGTTGGGTGACACTCGATTTGTACTGTGTGACGGGAACAGATGGGCTTTCTTTGTAAAACTCCGCCTGTATGTAAATGTGAACGGAGTTTCACCCGAATCCATGCATGACCTGACCGTGCACATGCCGAGGGGAGGGCTGCTGGTGAAAGGGGATAAAAAATGGCCACTGGATCCTACCATTGGCAGGTCAAGTTTACTATCAGTCTTTCAGTGCTTGTACATTGGATTTTTTCCCCCCTTGTTTATATTTGTTGCCTTACGGTGAATTCTTTCACCTGCTTGTGAACCCAGCGTGATACAATATTTGAAGACTTATGGTGTTCAGTCCTAATGTTTTAAAAAACCCTTTTAGCCGGTAAATATTTTTGCTTCTTATTAGGGAAAGTGACAATTGTCCATCGTAATACAGCAGTAGCTGTAAACGGTGTGTGTGTTTTTTCATTTATTTGAAATGCAGTCCCTGTTTTGAGTCTACACCAATTATATTGTCTACACTTTTATGTACATAATTATAGCGTAATTGTTAGAATTAATTATGATAATGGCCTAAAATGTTGTCAATCTGCTTTTTTGACAACTTTTCTCTTTTCTACTAGCATTTTACTGACTTTTCTCCGTGTGATCAGGTGTTGACAATATTATTATATAATATCACTTCCTGACTTTCCTTAACGCACATATTAATGTGTTCTGATTTAAGGCATTTTTATCTTTCAGATAACAGTTGACCTGTTTTTTCAGGCACGTTCATTGTACCATACGCTTCTATATTCCTGCTGCTGTTTTGGTGGCATAAATCTGTAACTAATAGCATATTTGTTGATTCCTAAACAATGCTTATGTGACTGTTCCATTAATATCCAACATATATATTCTTTTCTCTTTTTTTTTTTTTTTTACAAGAGGGCAAATAGGGCATCTCATTAAGTTCTGGGAAGCAAGTTTTCTTTGTCACCTAAGGAGGACTTTTTTTTGGGGGAGGGGGGGTGCAGAGGCATCTTGTGGCTGTTCCTGTTTCTAACATCAAAATGATCTGTTTTATTTTTGTATGTTATTACACTTACACACTTACACACACACACACACACACACACACACACACACACACACATTTTTGTGGCTGATTTTAGAATGTGTGTTTGATATGTGTTCTAAAATAAAAAAAAAATTACGAATTTTCTCCTTTTGAAAGTATTGGGGGGACTATTCAAACACAGGTTTCCATAAAGTGTACAAATGCATGCAATTAGAATGGAATTGATCCAGATTTTATATGCATGGTCTGTTGTGAATTGAAATAAATGGTAGAGCAAGCTTTGCCCGAGCATAATGTTTTTTTCTTCAGCTGTGTGAACTTTTCACCCCATATTTGAGACGGTCACACTTTGACCTGTCTGAACTCCACTTGTTATACCATGTCTTCAGAGCTGACCTTCTTCTGCGGGAGCTGCTTGTCTGTCCATCTTATCCTGCCCTCACACTTGTTGGTCTGATGTGATGGACAAGCTCATGTGTAATAGCATACTCTAGGAATTTCAAGGTTTGTTACAGTAAAAATAAAGAATACCTGCTTATTTGAACTGTAGAAAATCCCCAGCATGCTTTGCTCTCACGGGAGCACTCTGTGTGAACATGCGATGGAGAACACTAAGGGGCATATTTAATTAACTTTCGGGATTGCAACAATGGGCATCCGCGTACATAAAGTGCAATTACAGTACCGCCACATCGCAGATTTCGCGAAGGTATTGTAAAGGAGGTAGCCATGTGTAGCTGCGATCCCAGAAGCTAATTGAATATGCCCTTAAAGCAGTTAAATATGGGTGTGGTGAAATACTTTGTGGTACAGTTGTTGTTGGTTTTTACTTATTTCATTTTAACAATGTTCTCGCCACTGCTTATAGGCATACTTGCCTACTCTCCCGGAATTTCCAGGAGGCTCCCGACTCCAGGGAGGGCAAGCATTCTTCCAGACGTGATGGGGGCGGGACTTGATGGCACGAGTTCGCGTCATCAAGCCCTGTCCCCTGCTTTGAAATACCTTGAATTATATTTCTTAGCAGGGGGCGGGCCTATGGTGATGCAATAGCGTCTCCATGCCCCCTCCTACCCCCTTGTCACATGACCTCTGCTCCAGGATCTCCCGGAGGAGAGGTTTAAGCAGGTATGCTTATAAGTAGAGTTTGGTTGAGGTATTTCAGACATTATTAAATATGCAGTAAGTAAATATAATATCCAGATAAACACCATCCTTGTTCTTGTATAAACCCCTCATTTACGAAGAGCTTTAGTTAGCTGTGTTTACAACGTAGCCACAGCGATACAACAAGACTATGACATTGCCAGCCCTTGGCCAAGTTGGTTGCTGTCATGCGGTTACTATGCTTCTAGGCCAGGGGTCATGTCCTGACCTAGGGCATTCTTAGATGGTCTATGCTTTCCAAATAAGTATATACATTTCTTTAAAGTGATCCTATCATCTACGCATAAAGCATCATTGATGTGTTCAAACCCCTCATAAGGCTACATATCTGGTACATTATGCTTATCTGGCACCCACAGATGTGTAATTTAGGAGAAAAAAAATATTTAAATGATAGGACCATGTTGTGTGCAGATCTAGGTACAATAGCACAGGCTAATCCAAAGGAGGAATCGCATCATGCAATACCAAAAAACAGTTTAACCTTATTAACATTAAAGCTTTTAATAACCATATACCCTGCATCAGATAAAAAAAAAACATTTTAAAGTATTTTTAAAATGTATTGCTTTGTGCATGTTAAATACAATGTAAAAGAATGACGCAGCACATGTTTTTTGTTTTTGTTTTTTGTTTTTGTTTTTTATTTTTTTTATGGCATAAGGCCATTTGCACATTGCACCCAATTTCATTAGGATGGAAAGGGCTGCAGCAATGGTAGTTCTTGGGAGTTTGGTAAATCTATGGATTAAACTTGGTTCTGTAACGAGAAAGTGTTGCTCTCTTTACCTTAGAAAATATATATATCTAAAGGAGACTTCTAATGAGATTCATCATCAGCTATTTGTATAGCGCCACTAATTCTGCAGCAAGATTGATATATTATTGATGTGTGTGACCAATCAGCCAGAACATTAAAACCACCCATCTAATAATATTGTGTAGGTCACCCTCGTGCCGCTAGAACAGCTCTGACCTATTGAGGTATGGACTCCACAAGACCTCTGAAGGTGTCCTGTGGTATCTGGCACCAAGACGTTAGCAGCAGATCCTTTAAGTCCTTTAAGTCCTGTAAGTTGCGATTGGGGCCTCCATGGCTGGAACTTATTTTTCCAGCACATCCCAGATGGTCGATCGGATTAAAATCTGGGAAATTCAGGGTCTAAGTCAACACCTTGAAGCTTGTCTTGTTCCTCAAACCATTCCTGAACAATTTTTGCAGTATGGCAGGGCGCATTATCCTGCTGAAAGAGGCCACTGCCATCAGGGAATATTGTTACCAAGAAGGGGTGTACTTGGTCTACAACCATGTTTAGTTTGGTGGTATGTGTCAAAGTAACATCCACATGAATGCCAGGACACAAGGTTCCCTAGCAGAACATTGCCCAGAGCATCACACTGACCCCCGTGTCTCATCAGACCAGGCAACCTTCTTTCATTGCTCAATGATTGTTATGCCTTCAGCATTTTTATATTTACATATGCATGTATTCTGTGTAAACTCCACCTAGTGGCCAATCTGGTATTCGCTTAAAATTGAACTCTTAGGGCCTCTGTAGTTTAGTTTTCAGTACATCATGGAAATTACAGGAGGTCGCCATTTTAGATATTGCATGTTAAGAAGTAAGAGGTGCAGTATATCTCTCCCCTAGTTTTGCTATGTTTTTCATGTTTGCATTACATGGCATCCGTTCATGTTGTAAATGTATTTTATTATTATTATTATTATTATTATTATTATTATTATTATTATTATTATTATTATTCTGTTACAGTTTTTCCACTTGAATTATCATGTTCTTAACTACTTGAATAAACAACATTAAAGTAGGAGTGGTTATGCTGTCTGTCTGATTTATATTCAGGCCAAAGGGAAGTTATAGTAAGGACAGAACAATGATCCAGTTCTGGTGCTCAAGTGCCCATTGTAGACACTTTAGGAAATTGACAGGTTTCAGAATGGGCAGTCTGACTGGTCTGTGGCTACGCAGCCCCATATGCAGCAATCATATGCTGTGTTCTGACACCTTTCTTTCATAGCCAGCGTTAACTTTGTCAGCAATTTGTACTACAGTAGCTCTTCTGTAGGAATGTACCAGATGGGCTAGTGTTCGCTCCCCACGTGCGTCAGTGAGCCTTGGGTGCCCATGACCCTGTTGTCAGTTCACAGATTGTCCGTCCTTGGTAGGTACTAACAACTGCGTACCGGGAACACCCCACAAGAACTACCCATTTGGAGGTACTCTGACCCGGTCATCTAGCGATCACAATTTGGCCCTTGTGAAAGCTGCTCAGATCCATGCACTTGCCCATTATTCCTGTTTCCAACACTTCAACTTCAAGAACTGACTGTTCACTTGCTGCTTAATATATGCCAGCCCTTGACCCATGAGCCATTGTAAAGAGATAATCAATGTTATTCACTTCACTTGTCAGTGGTTTTAATGTTGTTGCTGATTGGTGTATACATTTTTGCAGTTTTTACAGATGTGCATAAAGGTTCTGTGTTATGAGCCATTTTCTGAGCAGCAGTTATATATTCATGAGTAAATTTCTCAAGTACTGCACACCTGTTTGGTGCACTCATGAGAAGCTCTTTGGATGTAAACTAGTTAATGATAGAACTTAACCTTTGTCTGCTCTGGTTGATCACATGGGAACACCCATATTAGCTGAAATCTTCTGAGGTTGAGAGGTGAAGGTCTTCATCAATGACCAACTTGCAATCCGCTTCTTGCTAATATAAGGTTCGTATCACAGTGAATGAGAGAGGCCTTATAAGAAAGATGACTGATGTAGAAATAATGAACACCATATCTAATTGATTTTTTTTTTACTAATTATTAATATATTTAAAATTGACCAGATGAGACAAATGAACTTACTACTTTTTGCTTTGTTCCTGCAATCTAACGAGTTGTCCCACTAGCAGCACCCCAGATGTATATAGTCTGTTATTGATGTTCTAGCTGATAGGTTTACAGTGACTGAAGATCCCAGAAACTTGTTTTACCAACGCACATTGGTTGCGAGCGTTCCAGGACAGTTGTTTTTGTGCTGTTTTGGTATAAGTTTTGAATACGCCATTACATTGTATGATTGGGTGGTGGGTGCTCATGCAATCTATGTAAGTTTCTGACTATACATACTCTTTTCATACTCTTTAATTATACACGCTGATCTTGTCATACTGTCTTGTAATCTTTTGGGAATGATATCACGATATTATACTTGTGTTATAGTGATTCCTAACTAGTATTTCAGGACATTGGGCTTGATGTTTTCTTAAGCTTTGGCCTTCTTCTCTGGTTTCTACCATCCCTTTCACTATCTGTCCCAGATATAATCAGATTTGCTTTACCCTGTCACCTGTGTTTGTATATATTTTTGTATCATGTTGTGTCTTTGTTCTGTTTTCTGTATATGTAATGTACGGCGCTGTGGACCCTTTGTGGCGCCTTATAAGTCAAAGATGATAATAATAATAATAATAATAATAATGTGTATGATCAAAATGTAAAATTTCCTCCTATAAGTAGAAAATATGTAACCAGTTATTTGTGAACTATATTATTATTGTAAATGGAAAAATAAGAATGTAATGTAATATATTGTGTTTACAATATTGCAATAGAGGCATCCAGAACCATGATTACATAAAGATATGTTTTAAAGTGGCATCTGTGTCAAAACCAAAAATATTGTGAGATGTCCTGTTGATATCCTCATGGCTGTAGACTGAAAGTAAAATGATGGTTCTGTTTGTATATGTTAAACAGCATAATGGAGGCATCTAATATATGCTTTATAGTGGTGGTGACTCTTCATCACTACGTGCTAAACTTCTTGTGATAATTATCCAGATTGCCCCTGTCTCCCATCTCCCACAATGTTCCGCAATCAGAGGAAGTTCCTTTGCCTCCAACATAACCTTTCCGAGGGTGACTGGTGTTGCCAACGTGGTCATTGTATTCTCCAAGTTAAAAATTGATGACCTGTGAGCCCTGAAACATTATTACAGGCACCTGTCCGTATTGAATTATAAGGAAACACTTTTCTACACAATGTTTTTCATTGTGTGGCCAGTTCCCAGTCTTTCTGTGTGATAAGAATGTATTCTTTGTTCCATTGCTGTGGTGCCTGCTGTGTACTTGGCTTCTCTAGGGCTACCAGTGGAATGTTCAGTGTCTGGCTCTTGATTGGTTGTAGACTATCTAATTACACTGGAGTGAGGCCTTTATGGAACGATTTGACTTATTTAGACCTGTTCCTATGAAAATTACTAATTATTCTCCCACTTAAAAATGGCAAGTGAGGGATTGCAGTGACATCTCTTTACGAATGTCTTAGGATTCCCAGTGCTTCCACTCTAGTGTTGAACATCTGCAAACATTCACTGGGTTCCTATTTATCTCGTATAGCTTCCTATGCCCATTTGCACTGTACTATCTCTAATCATATGACCTATTGTTAATTAAAAAAAAAATATTGCAATGAACTAGTATTTCTGAAGTGGCCGCATTTTACATACCAATCTAAAAGTTATACGCAGACGTTATTTAATTGTACATTATTCATTTGTAACGTTTGCTGCGTGTGTAGAATTGCTCAGGTGCAGTCACAGACCGAATAAATGAGAATTAAAGGTGATACAGGTGCGGTTTCCCATTTGAGAACATGCTGCTTCACTTTCTCAGTTTCTACAAATACTCCATTCTTCCTGAGCGAACACATTGAATTTATATTTTGTGTGGGGAAAATGAACAGTTCCCAAAATGTATCTCTTATGTCCATTTTCGGCGGTCTCCTACAGCTTTTAATCATAGAGTGCTTAATTCCTCTATCATTCGTAATGGATCGTCTTTCTGCCTTTTGTGTGGTTTTGTGCAGCTTGCAGACACAAGCCGCTTGCATCATCTCTACGTTCGCTGCTCCCCATCTTACTCACTCCAGAAAAACAATGCGATTAATTTTCTCCAGTGCAATCATGCATAGATTTAATAAGCATCCAAAGGTATGATCAGTGTGTGCCGTGCATGCCAAATTAATTCTCTCCACTTTTTCCTCTTTGAATCTTAATGAATTGAAGAAAAAAATATTTATTAAAGTGAGAACAGAGGAAGCAAAAGCTCCACATCTTTGGTTCAAAAGTTCATTCCGTTCCCCAAAGGCTCATCTGAGAGAAGGGAGAGTGTGTGCACATCTGTTTTTGTCTTTAAGAGGAGAGAAAAAGCCAGGGTCTTATTTACTAAACACTGCCTTTCATGTTCACTTTCCTGGATACACTTAGAAGAGGCTCTTAAGTAGTGCATGTGCAGTTTGACAGAGGAGCAAACCTAAGCTGGAGACCGTTTCAACTCCATGCGTCACCGACATTAGCATCCATGTCAGCCTTGGAATAAATAGATTTTGGTGCTGATGAGCTGTTCCAAGTTTTTCCTGCTTATATAAATGTTTATAAAGTTGTGCAGTTATTGAATGTAATGTTTAGTCCACTTTAATTATTGTCTTTAAGCTTTGTAAGGTGCAATACTTGGTTGGGTGTCTCTTTAAGATTTGGATAACATATTGACGTGTGCCGAACCTTCCGGTGTACTTACCGGGATCCGGCTTGTTCCTCTAGGTCTTCAGGCAGCAGTGTGGAGCAGATTGATCACGGGTGCTGCTGATGGCAGATGCCATCTTGATTCTCTGGCTTTCACATTCTCCCATTGGCTGCTGCCCCTCATTTCTCCTAGACTTTTTAAAGTAGCAGAGGCTGAAATATGGCGCCAGATCTTTAAGTCTATGCTAGCTGTGCACCCTGGCTGCTTGCTTCCATTGCGTTCCTGGTATTATGATTTGTTTCCATTTATCCCTATTATCACCAATGTGGTATTTTCCTGGTATCATCACCTTTCTAGTATATTCCTGGTATATTATCTAATATGTTCCTGGTATAATTATCTATTCGGTATAATCCTAGTATTTCCACTTACCTTATATCTGGTCTTGGTTACACTTACCTGCCGGTCACGTCTAGTACCTGTTCGGAGGGCTGTGAACTGCTGGTGGATAGCAGCAAAGACCATGCCTCTTTGCAGGTTGCTGGTGAATAACTATCTCATGTTGGACTCTGTGCCTCAGCTATAGCTTGTGTTAGACTAGACTGGACTAGAATGCCTTGAGTCCGCTATTCCTGTGTGCTCCTGACGTGTGTTACTTCAGGAAAGGTGTTTGTGTACTTACTGTTACAGTTGAGCAATTTTTAGATTTGTCATAGTTTGTAAGCTTGCGAGCAGGGTCCACTTACCTCTCTGTCTGTATTACCCAGTATAGTCTATTACTATGTTTGTCCCCAATTGTAAAGCGCTACGGAATTTGCTGGCATTATATAAATAAATGATGATGATTTTTTTAGCCACAGTGTAGATTAAATGGTGTGTAGTTATAAACAGAGTAAAGTAGAATCACAAAACCATTTTTACAGATTAGCAGTGCTCCTACAATGAATGAACACTGAGGAATGGGCTGCCAGGGATACGTTTGCAAATATTATTTTAGTGTATTTAATGCATTCCATAAAATAGTAGCCATATCAGTAGCCAATACATCTCTTCTTGACATGCTACCTGTTAAAGAAATAAACCTGCAATTATTAGACTCTGGTTATTAGGTCTCGAACACAGGGGGGGTTGTAAAAAACAAAAAACAAAAATCAAAACAAAAAAAACCCCCAAAAAACAAGAAGTAATTGTTTACATTTGTATTTTGTACTCTGTGAAACAGAGCATTAGAAGCTTTTATGAACGCATCTCAAAGCTTCCCTGACCATATTGTAATAAGTGTTAATGCTTCTGGATGCTACATGCAAAGAGAATGCTTGTTAGACAGTGTGGGTGTACAGGTTATATTGTCTACATTATTTTTAAGGGTTATCAGTGGCAAAGCGCATTTAGGAGGCTTGGAGAATGCGCATAAAAAAAACGCTGTAATATAATGCATCTGTGTGACTCCTTACATTGAAGATCCCACCTACTGAGGAATGACATAATATATAGAGATGCAGAAAGAATACTGTTCCTCAGTTTTCGGTATTATGGAATTATTTCATTTTAGGCTACAAATACTGTCTCTTTGCAAGAGCTAAAGTGGAATGTACTCTGTACTTTGTATTCTGTGTGAAGAATTTAATCATCTTTTAAGATATGACAGAACTTGAACAACCTCATAAAAGTAGTGGTCATATAGAAAAGTCATAAGAGTGGCGGTATTACAGATATTAGCATGCTTATTATAATTATTATTATCGTAGATTTGTAAGACACCACAGTGCTCCACAGCACTGTACAGTAGGGAAAACAGGACATACACAGAACAAGGACATGCATAAAAGAAGGACATAAAGAACAGACAAAATAAACGCAGACATGAAAACAAAGGGTATGGAGGACCCTGCTCATTAGAGAGCTTACATTCTAAGTGGATGACAGTACATATATAATGAGGAGTGATTTTACAAAAATCAAGCTGCATGCTAAGGGTCTTGTTTAGCGTTAGGAGGAAATCCAGCTAAACTATGTACATTTGTAAACCATGTTGCAATGCAAAGGTGCAAATGCATGTTCTTGAATAATGCGAAGAGTCAAAACGTGTCAAAGGGTTCGGGGATGGAATAAATTCCACCAGGAATTTATGCAATCCTATGAAGTGTCCCCAAGCTATGAAGGAAAACCTGGGGGGACTCTGCATATATTCTGCTTTCAATAAAGAAAAAACAGAAAACAGCGCTGCAGTTGAACCACTTCAATATTGAGATACCAACACAGTGAAATCTGAATTAAATAATTGTATTAATATAAACACATAATAAAAAAAATTGTATAAAAAGTAATATTAGCTTTCATACAATCCAACATATAATGATGACACACTCGGATAGTAATGATTGTTTTTCTCTGCTAAAATCATTTACTAGCATTCTTATTAAGACCATATAACAACGGGCAACAGTCAATGAAACCTCTATGCTTATAGATGGAGATTTAAGTCCAGCACCATCTCCTCAGATCTGCTATGAATAGATGTAGATAAAAAAAACAAAACTAAAAATATTTTGGAGCGTCTCGACATAGCTGGAAACCAGATGGATATTATTTGTGTCCCAGTGTAGAAAAAATTCTGTGATTCAATGTTCAGCTATAATCAGACACAAAGCTGTCTTACTGCATGGGCACCCTGGGCAGTTGCCCAGGGGCCCCACAAGCATAGGGGCCCCATAGGCTTGTCAACTTTTCAGCATATCATTCCAGGAGATTTATTAAGAACCTTCAAACCCTCTTTTTTAAAATGTTTAGGTGGACTAATCACCTCTGCATCAGCTGTTATCTGTACATGCGATCTTGCTGTTGCGAATACATACATTGGCCTTGACGAAAACAGCGCACACATGCTAATTTTGCATAAGCAAGAGAAAATCAAGACACATGTTTTTGAAGCAATTCTTTGCAAAAAAAAAGTTTTGCAAATGTTTGTGTTGAACACTTGATTAATAATAAATAATTCATAGTAATTTTGTACTTTGCCATCTCCGTCTGTATGATTTACCGACTACCATTTTGATGTTAAATGTCTTGTTTTTCAGATTCATGGCTCATGTTATATTGTCCAAACGTTTGTGTGGATTAATCTCTGCGGTACAGCATTTTTTTATTGTTTAAACACTGATTTTGTTTTAGGTACCAATAAATATAAACTTAATTTTTATCGATAATTTAAATTTTTATCCCTATGAGTGGTTATGTCGGTAGGGCCACAGTGCCCTGCTTTGCCCGGGGGCCTATAATGTTGTCAAGATGGCCCTGATCAGACAGACCCAATGTTCTTATCATATGCAAAACGGAACTCACTTATGGGCTGCTGTATAATATAGTAAGTTAGGGCTGTCCTTCAGGGATCCAGGCTAAACCGTATTTGACGGCGGGATAGAATCCCAGCAGTTTGACATCAATGTTTTGTTTTTTTTAAGCGCATTCTATGATCTGTCCCAAAGAGCTACAGTATTGCAGGGGAAGATTTTTATTTGGGATTCTGCTGCTTGGAAATAGGGCTTAAAGCAGTCTTTTTGCGATGGTTATTGATAAATCAAATTCTGGATCTTATTGAGTTAGACAAAGCAAGGGTGACTGATTTACTGACGCGTTTTCTTACCAATAAGGTAATTTCTTCAGAGGAATATATTCTGTCTTAGTTCAGCAAATAATATGGTCACAGAATAGTGTTTACAATGTTATGCGCTTTACTTGTGTCCTCTAATAGCAATAACTGCATAAGTATGACGTCCAATATGTCTACTGAGATGCCATATGATTTTATTTGTGGATTTTGTAATAAATTTTAAACATTATAAAGAAGGTATTATGCCAGATTGTTGCTCACCTACCTATGATTATTCACTCTCCCAATTCCCAAGTGCATATAAGTGTGATTTGAACTTACCATAAACAACAACATTTGGCACTTTAGATAAAGCTACGCCTCATGCATTGGAACAGTAAGGGCATAGGCAAAGGGGGCTGTATAGGTGACTGGCAACTAGCTACCCATCTGTATTGTGTCTCAAGGGGGAGAGCCTAAAACATTCACGTTTCTGCACAAATTCTCATTTGTAACATTATTTTGTTATAACGACACTTGGGTGTTTGTTTATTTAAGTGTTGATTAATTCTTTTGCTGTCTTTTTCATGTATTCATGCATAAAAAGCAAACCCGTTTTATCAAAAAGGAAACGGTGACCTCGCACAATTACAAATTCTGGACATTTCTGGAGTTAAAGTTGTACTGACACATAAGTAACGGTGCTTATTTTTTCATTGTTTATTGTATATTGGTTTGAAAAAGTGTAGTGGCGCATTGTGTGTGAGGGGCTGTAGTTACAGGAGCACTGCTTTATCCACTTATCTTATTATGCTGGTAGGTTAGTTAGCTTCTGACCAAACTGCATCTTTGTATGTGTGTGTTAGGGAATTTTAGACTGTAAGCTCCAATCCAGTAGGTATAGATGTGATTCAATATTCTCTGGAAAGTGCTGTGTAATATGGAAGCTCTATATAAATAATACTTAATTTTTCTTATTGCATTTGCCTGAAATATAAACTGCATATAAAGACCAACTGGCCCATCTTCTGTGTTAATTTCACTACGCAATGTTAGCACTTCTTCCTCACAGCGCTGGGGTCATGAGTTCGATTCCCGACCATGGCCTTATCTGTGAGGAGTTTGTATGTTCTCCCCGTGTTTGCGTGGGTTTCCTCCGGGTGCTCTGGTTTCCTCCCACACTCCAAGAAAACATACTGGTAGGTTAATTGGCTGCTATCTAAATTAACCCTAGTCTCGCTCTCTTGTAGTCTCTTCTGTTTGTCTGTCTCTCTGTCTGTGTGTGTTAGGGAATTTAGACTGTAAGCTCCAATGGTACAGGGACTGATGTGAATGAGTTCTCTGTACAGCGCTGTAAAATTAGTTGCACTATATAAATAACTGATGATGATTCACATTAAAAGTAAATCTATGATTATTTCTATTAATTATGTGGTAAGGAATCTTTATTCTCCTCCACTCTACACATATTTAGGTATTTATAGTATCAAAATAAACAGTACAAATATTACTGGAGGAAAAGATAAACAAGGCACGAGTGTTTGTTTCTGTTACACTTATTCAGATGTATTTGTTATCCCTACAGTTTACTCTCGCTGACCATGCAAAAAAGTGTGGGTAGTAATGAAGTAAACATGCTCTGTTTATATAATAGGATGCAAATTACCTTTTACACTCAATATTCTTATTGAACACAATCATATTTTAAATTGCTTTCTAATGGTAATGAAATGACTTTGAAATAGGATTATTCAGATTACGTTAAGTTTTTTTTTTGTGTGTGTGTTTATGTGCGAGTGTTATATCATACAATGAGATATTCAGTAAGCAATAGTGCGACACAACCATTTTTTTTGCATTCAAGAGACTTTAAACAGTTTCTGTTTATATGACTGAAAACATAATCTACCTTAAAAAGCACCAATTTCTTTCATCACATGGCTGTATTTCAATTTTTGCACACTGGTTAGTACTGCTGTCTCCCAGCACTTGGGTCATTGGTTCAGTTCCGATCAGGGCCATATCTGTATGGAGTTTTTGAAAGATGGGAGCAAGTCTGTTCACAGACATACTGGTGGCTAAATTGGCTCCTGACTAAATGAACCCTAGTGAGTGTGTGTGGAATATAGATTGCATGCTCCATCGGGGCGAGAACTGACGTGAATGATTAGATATTATCTGTAAAGTGCTGATATATATATATATATATATATATATATATATATATATATATATATATATATCTCTCTCTCTCTCTCTCTCTCTCTCTCTCTCTATATATATATATATATATATATATATATATATATATATATATATATATATATATATCTATCTCTATATATATCATATTTAAACTTTCTATCCTGTTAATGAGTAATTAGCAATCAGTCCTAAAATTTGATAAATCTCATCTCCTGAAAAGTAACACATGGATCTGTTTCTTTATTCAATGTGATGGAGCCATTTAAGAAATATGAAGTACACCCTATGGTTCAATTGCTTATAGGTCCACCTTGAGCAGCCATAGATTCAGCTAATAACCACATACAGGAAATTATCAATTAATATTTGATGCATTTTGGCACACTCCTTTAAATTCTGCTTTAGTTCATTGGTGATTGAGGGCATTTGTTTATGCATAGTTCTCCGTCTCCCATCACAGCATTTCAATGCTGTACAGGTCTGTACTATCCATTGCAAAACATTGTTTATTTTCTTTTTCAACCATTTAGTTGTAGATTTGGTGTTAAGATCAGTGAGCAGCACGGTGGCTTAGTGGTTAGCGCATCTGCCTCACAGCACTGGGATCATGAGTTTGATTCCATGGCCTTATCTGTGTGGAGTTTGTATGCTCTCCCCATGTTTGCGTGGGTTTCCTCCAGGTGCTCCGGTTTCCACCCACACTCCAAAAACATACTAGTTCATTAATTGGCTACTATTAATTTGACCTTAGTCTGTGTGTGTGTGTTAAGGAATTTAGACTGTAAGCTCCAATGGGGCAGAGACTGATGGGAGTGAGTTCTCTGTACAGCGCTACAGAATTAGTGGCGCTACATAATTAGCTGTTCTGGTTCTGAATTCATTTTTGGACAAACTTCACTTGTCTAGGTCCTGCGGCTACATTAAAAACCCAAATCTTTAAACTCACACCACCACACTTGATGGATGATGGTATGAGGTTTTTGTGGTGATATGCTGTGTTTGATTGTCACCAAGCATGGTTGTGGGTGCGTCCATTTTTACCCCTTCCCACACATGCTGCAGATAATATTTTAAAGTTACAATATTGTATGTATATAAAAGTGTAAAACTGTACTTAAAATGTATAAAAAAAAATTGTGGATACCCTAGTGCAGAGGTGTCCAAACTCAGTCCAAGGGCTGCCTACAGGTCATGTTTTCAGGATTTCTCTCTGTAGAATCAGGGGGGATAATTACTGACCCAGCCAAATAGGTTAACTCACCTGTGACTGAATAAAGAAATTCTGAAAACATGAACGGTTGGTAGCCCTGGAGGACTGAGCTTGGACACCTCTGCCCTAGTGGTTATTGGGGTTCTTGGTGGTATGAGGCGGCTCCTCTCAGTTCCAAAGTGTGGAAAACAGGAGCATGCAGCACCAGAACACACCACAGTAGCTCCAGAAATGGTTCTCATGAATGCTGCAGGAGCGATGGCTATAAGAGTCTAGTGATATTGGGGCTGCTGCACCTCAGTTGCCCAGATGGGGATTGGAGAGCAGCTGTTTTGGAGCCCATCTGATGGTGCTGTCCAGATACTATTAAATTTGGAAGTTTCATTGCCTCCCAGGAGACGGATTTCTAGCAGCTGCAGCCAAGGCACTGTTACCCGGGATCTGGCAGTCAGCCTTCTGGAGTTGTATGCTAGGTGGTACAAGATCCCAGGAACCCAATCCTGGAAGTTATTTTGGTTGGGAAGTTTAAACATTAAATTACCCAGACCTAGTGGAGCAAGGGTAGAGAGGAGACAGAGCCTATCCCTACACCAGTGCAGTCATTGTAAATAGTTAAAAGCATTCATCCAGCTTACAACTTGGTTTTCGTAAATTTACCTGGAATGACATACCCCCTACAACCTCTATGTCTATACTTAAGACGCCTGGGAACAGGAGAGGCAGAGGCTTAGAAATGTTAACTCAAATGTGAGGCCAAAAAATATTGCCTAAGTGCATTTAGCTCAAATGTGGGGGACATTTCCCCCGCACAATACTTTTTGAATTTGACCTATGTTCTTTGAGTATTTGACTATGGAAAATATGTCCTGAATACCCCAAAAGTTATAGGTTTGATCTCTGATTTACAATTTGCTCATAGAGATTATCACTACCTCTCAGGATAGACATAAGTATCTAGGACCACCCTCTGACGATGCTGGTTACAAAGAGGTTAGAGAGGGAATACCTCCCAGCTCAATATCCACTTAGATAAGAGGCCATGTATGAGCTCTATTACAGATGGTATTATACACCTGAAAAATTATCTAAAATGTTCTCAACCTCTGACTTGATTTGCTGGCGGAACTATGGCCACAGGGGCACTCTCTTCCAAATTTGTTGGACTTGCCCTAATGTCATACCAAAGTACATTCTATTATTAACTATCAAAACAACCATTACACAAAGTACCTTGATTATTTTTGCTTTCTTGTATCCCACAAAACGTGAGAAACCAAAATAAAAAATTAGTATCCCATATTCTCAAAGCCGCAAAAGCTCAAATAGCCAAAAACTGGATAAGGAACTCCCATTTATATCTGCCCTCAAAAATTTCACCTTGCACATAGCGTGCATGGAAAGCACCACATACTACCCATACTTACCACAAGCTGCTTCTGTATCCTCCTTGTGATGATATAGGACATCACCCTTCCTGATATGTTACCTCATTTTTATTAGGTGTTTTACAGCCATTCCAGCCCTGCAGTTATATGCTGTGAAAGCACGCCAAACAATCTGCTCCTCACACAGGTTTTGCTGAACCACTTTGCTGTTTATTTTTTTGTCAGGATGCATAATACAGCTTCTGCAATGTCTTCAGCAGTTGCACCAAACATATTAAAAATATTTACAAAGTCCCATAGCCCCAATGCTGGCTATTACAGATAGATCCCTAACTGGACACTTGTTGGCACCAGTCTTCCACACACACCTCAAACCCAGCTATTTAAGCATCCTGTGAAAGCATTGCTTTAGCTGATTCCTTAATTGATTAGGCCCGGGTGCTCACCTGTATTCCGTTGCCTTTTGTGTGTGTGAAAGTCTACAGAGTTAACCCTGTCTGCATCCTCAGACTGCAGATTCCCAGGGAAACCACCATTATTAATATTATGTTGCAAATTGCCCCTATTGCCACATACCCCTCCCTTAGCTCCGTCAACCTAAACGAAGCGGATACTGCAGGAGGCGCATTTTTATGGGAGTGGGCATCCTTATTTTTAAGTCTAGGTTCTGGTCTATGCCCTTTGAGAGTGGTACGTCCAGGAATAAGACAGAAGGCGTCCCTGTTTTGAACCATTATGTCTTCTACCTGTTGTCTTCGAGGCAGTGTTAAGGAGGTCTTAACAGGTATGTCACTGCCTTCTGTCCTAACAGTTATCAACGAAGACAGAGTACTCTCCTCATGCCTGATTTTTAGTAAACCAACATGATAAACTTGTTGTTTTTGTTTAATTTAGGTGGGAAAAAGAAGAAACAATACTATTTATTGTTGTAATATAATAATTATTTTGTATGCAAAAGTTTCTTCAATGAATACAAAGTTAAAAAAAACCAAAAACATGAGTCCAGCTGATCCTTGTGGAAAATTAGACAATCGGTTGGGATTGGTTAAAGGGTTTACCCACAAGCCTGCATACGACTAAATTCCAATATGAGTGTAAAATGTCACTATGTTCCAGTGATGATGATGTGTGTGTGTGTGTGTAACAGCTCCTGTAAGAGTGACTGAATAATAAATATCTTTATTGATAAATATCCTACTTTTGTTACTGAGGCCAACAGATTAGAATTTTACACACTAATTTATCTGTACTGCCCAGTGTCCTGCCTCTGTGCTCTGCCTGTTCTCCAATAGTCGTGATTCAATGTAAGTGTCAGGAGGAACCAGCAAAGAGATGCTGCGGAAGCTCTACACATAAGCAAACAGGTCCATGTTCCAGTGTTTGGGGCAGTGTTACACTCCTATATCTAGGAGCACCAGGTCGGTGCGGTGCTGACGCTTGGGGTCAGGGATTGCCTGGTTTGACCAAATCACGCCAGTTGGAGTGGTTAGTTCCGGCAAATCAATAATAATCAATAGACTTATTTAGGCATCCTTTTTATATAGAGTGTATGTTCTTCACAATAAACCTGTGGTTTTCTCTTGATTGACATGTGGATCCTAAAATGATCACCATAATGATCAAAATCTGATGGAAATGAATGTATTAGTAACTGCAGAATATCCTTCCTATTAATGACTATCGGTTTGAGTGAACAGTGAACAGTTATCAGCAGAATGGTAACCTGAGCCCTCTTGAAAACAATCCATGTTGTCATCTTTGCTTTTTATTACTGCTCAATTTCTCCCTAATGTGTGTGGTTCACATCTGGCTGATAAAAGCCGAAGAATTTGCTGCATGTGTATCTGAGCAGTGCAATTGTGGATTTGTCTTTGCAATTGCTCTACATAATAAAAGCCCATATGGATGGCTTTACTTGGGGTTGTCATCTTCTGGATCACAGAGTAGGAGTATAAGAGAGTGAACACTTGATGGAACTCTGTCTCTTTCATTGTAATTACTATGTGATTGCATTTGCTGCAAAAAAAAAAAACCTTCCTGAAATAAGCCAGTGATATGCAACCTGATGCACGTTAAGGGCAGCGCGTTAACTTTTAAAAGGGCCACTCATGACCCTTAGTCTCCATAATAACAAACCATCCCTGAAATGACCGCCGCACCCCCACACATCACAAAATACCCACTCTGATCACCAATCACTAACAATCTAACATCCACTAATTTAATTATTTATTTAAATTACCCTATCACTTGGTCAGGAATCATGGCCGCAGCTCGAAGCCCGCAGAGGAAGGACACCACATGGTGCAGTGTTTTTACATGTCCTCTTTCTCCGATTTTAGATTGAATTGTAACCTCCATATATAATGCAGCAAGCAGCTGCTCCCATCACATTTAGACTTAATCTCTGATTCATGTCATAAGGCAAAGAGTAAGTCGGAGAGGGGGCATAGATCTGGGGTCCTCAGCTATAGTCCAACTGAACTTCTAGTGGCCCGGAGGTCACCTGTTACCCTTCATTGGTTTAACCCAATTGCAGTTAATGAGGAGGTTTAAACCTGGATGTTATGTTGTATTGTACCTTTTTTTTTTTTTTTCATGTGGTGCTTTTTATTCCCATGAGCACTGTGCTGTAAGTATGTAACATTGTCCCTTGCTATGATCATTGCTGGGATTGTGCTGTTGAGGTTGATGACTGTAATCAGCCTTGTTGCTGTCTGTTTCCTCAGACTAATAGCAGAAAGATCAGAGCCGCGGGAGTTCAGGCAAAGGTTATCTTTCCCAGGTAGCACCTCTCCTCACCCGAATTAGATTTTTTTTACTCTATTAGATTAATGAAATTTCAATGAGCTCTGTGCCCCCTGAAGCTTTGTTAGGGAAACAAATGTTGATACTGGAGTGTGATGGCTTAGCGATTTTCAAGAAGGTGAATACATCTGTAGAACAAGCCACTCTGGTTATACCACATTGATCTCCATTTAAGACACACATTTGATTTTTACTTTGCTTTAATTGAATGATTTGGATGCTTTTTGTTGCTTTCTGTGAGTGTTATACTTGTGTCCAGACCCGATTCACTCAAATGTCCATGGAGTGGCTTCTTGTTTGCTGGGATAAGCTCTGTAAATCAATATATTAACACAAGGTGTTTGGTAGAATTCTGTCACAAGTACTGCCCTAGTTTACCTTTAATTCTGAATACGACTTTGTTTTCCTAATTTACATTTACAATTTTACACAAGTTTTTTTTTATTTTAATGATAACTTGCACCCAAACTAAACTAGTATACTTAATCGAGCATCATTTTCTTTTTGGTTGTTACTAATTTGTGAGCCCCATAAAAATGTTGGCTTTTTGACACTCCGTTTTTGATTTGAAGAGGTCTAATTATGTTGGTCATTTTTAAACATGTAACTTGTCATCTTCCTTTGTGAAAGATATTTTTTTTGCCTACTTCCCTGTCTAGAGTGGCTGGCTCCAGTCACTCCATTTTCCGCAAGACTGAACAAGATTCATAACATTTGGTTAGAAGATGGATGAATGGTGTATAAAAATATTTAGAAAACAAGAAAGAAAAGTGTTTGTTTTTTTTGTGTGGGTTTTTTTATTTATTTATTATTATTTTTTGGGGTCTTTCACTGTAGAAAGGCTCATCACAGTCACACTAACAGTCACACCCTTCATTTACTAGAGTCCAATGGTTGGACCAATTGCTTTGAATTCTACCTAATAAACATGCCATGAAACGCTGACACTTACAATTTGTCTCAATGGATAAGCTTATAGATGATTCAGAAATATGGGTGTGACTAGTGATTGAAGTGAATATTTAGAAGTGGAGGTATGGAAAATTTAAAAAGAATGTAAGTGAATGGAATTTGATAGTTTTACAATTAAAGCAGCAGGAGAAGTGATGGTATGACATCCCACCATATACACCGCCACTTCCACCACTGGGTGTGACACATTGGTGTGAGGTAGTGCAGGCTACACTAGCTCTTACACCACATTCTATATGTAAATTTATTCAGTGTGCATCTATACAGTAGCTATGTAGGCATACAAACCTTCAAGGTTTGGTGCTTCTAAAGTAAGAAATGATACCTGTAGGTGGTGGTTAACACAGCTTTATTAACAACCAGGTAAAAGATTGTCCTGTTTAAGACTAAACTAGACTCGGCTCAAAACTAAAACACTTAAATTATGCAGTCTCTGGAAGCAGTTAGGTTATGTTTCTTATATACTGAGAGCAAATCTAATTGAATAATAATGCAAATAATCTATTTTTAAACAAATAGAATATGTAAGATATCACAGACTCCCGTTTGGAAAAACTCCCAAGATGTCTTTGTCCAGCAAGCAAAAGAGATTTCAAAGGTTTGCAAAAAGCTGTACAGACCTAAATAACAGAGGCCACCGTAAAAATCTCACAATTGGAGGTATTTCAGAAGAGGTCCCTCTACTCCCAAGAAACTGTAGACGCTCTCCCTAATTTTAGACAATGACTCCAGTGACCAAATTAGGACACGTAAAGCCCTGAGACTGTGTGTCTTGCAATCAGAGATGCCACATGATATCATCTGTAGGCTTCATTATTTTACGGTCAAGGAAGCCATTCTCAGGAAAGCTAGAAGCCTCGACAAAATTGAATTTAACAGCCATCAGATTCAGATATACCAGAGTCTGTTTTGCTCCACCCTTCAGAAGCGAAAGATGCTCCGGCTTCTCACTGATGAGTTGAAGAACCATTCCATTAGATTGGGTATTCCCGTTGATTGTCTAAGTTAATCACGACGGCAAACTCCTCAAACTCTGGGCTCATTAGGAGTCTGAAGGGCTTCATAAAAGGCAGGTTCAGCTGCCAGACTGGCACTAGGTCTCTGTGACTTCTGAGCTCCCTCCTTCCTCCCATCCAGGAAGTCTGGCACACTACTTGCAGGATTAGGTGGAAACTCCGCTCTAGCCCCAATCCAGGAGGAGAGAGTGTGACTTGAACTGTTTCCCATGTTTACTTTGTGGTTCTTCATTTGAATTTTACACCCCACTGAGACTCCTACCTAGGGTAGGTTTGGTTGTTTAAATATGCCCTGTTGACAACACTTACCATTCTATAGAGGTGCGAGACCACTCCTCTTTCCAACGCCCAACAGTGTCCTATTCTCTGCCCTCCCCGCGGAGTTCTCTTGTACCCACTGGTCTCCTGAGATGCCCTATTTTTTGGCCTCAGTTGTCTTCTTCTTGGAGAACATGGTTACTACCACGTTTTGGCAACCAGACAATGAAGTTGGAAATTCAATGAATAGCTCTTACAAGTTTCTTATTGAAAATCTAAGATAACTGTGTGAGAGGCATACAAATGCATTATTCATGGGAACCAACTTGGCTCTTTTTAAAAAAAAAACAACTAAAGGCGGATTATAGATCTAGAAACTAAACATAAGCATTCTCTCTCTCTGGATGGTTTGGTCAAATTGCAGTCTACGAGATCAGCTCTCAATAAATTGTTGAATTGTAGAACAAAACTGGTACCACAACGTTGTAGGAACAGGTATTTTCAATGGGATGATAAACCAGGTAAGCTTTTTGCTAGAGCCCTCAGTTCCCAGCAATCCCTAACCATCCAGTCTATCATATACGTTGGGGGTAGGCTAAGACCCACCGATAAAGATATTGGCAATGCTTCCAAAACCTGTTACTCCACACTCTACAATTTGCAGGCTCCAGGTTTCCCAGAGGAATTACCCTCCACGGAGAGAGAAATTGCTCAATATTTACAGGACATCTTTTCCTGAGATCTCACCAGAGGCTTATCGAGCTCTAGACTCCCCTTTTACTTTACTGGAATTGGAGGAAGCCATCAAATCATCCCACCTCAGAAAAAGTCCCAGACCCGGCTGCTTCTCAAATACTTATAAGACCTTTTTAAAGAAAATTAAGCGACGTTCCTTCTTTCTTCTTTAATGAGATTGCAGATGTGATCCCAAAGGAGGGTCCCTTTTCAATGTGGATGTCAAGCTATTCTCCAAACTCATAGCCAAACTGATCAAGCTCCTCCTTCCTTCATTGATTTACAATGATCAAGTGGATTTTGGCCTGTAAGTGGATAGTTGCGGGACAACACTTCCAAAGTCATATATTTGATTCACTTAATTTCTACTACCAAACCCCCACCATCCTCCTCTCTACTGCTGAAAAGGCTTTTGATTGAGTGGACTGGTTTCATGAAAAGTATCCGGTGGGGGCATGGAAGTGGGTTCTTCTTCCTTTCTGAGGATTTTAGCTCCATATCAATCCCTACCCTCTTCCCTTTGCTAAAGTCAGAGTTAACGGTACTTTCTTGGATCCTGTCCCTATTAATAATGGCACTGGCCAGGGATGCCCTCAATCTCCATTCATTTTCGTACTAGGGATATTCGTCAAAATCCTAATGTCTGCAGCCTCCATCTAGCTTTGTTTGCAAATGATTTACTAACCGTAGTCAGCAACCCGGCCACGTCCTTGTAAAACATAAGGGCAGGATTTTGGAAATTTGGTTGCTTATCGAACTTCAAAATAAACTTGTTAAATCCACAGTCCTTAATATCTAAGCCCCAGTCACATGCCTTCAGGTTGCCTTTCCGTTCAAATGGCAGTCCTCCCAAATCCTCTATCTTGGTGTTGCCATTGCCAAGGAAAATGCTGTTTTATTTGAATTACTCCCCCATTCTGGTTGAAATCCGTGGAGAATTAAGCAAACTGTCTTTGCTGAAATCCTCCTGGTTCAGGAGAATAAAAATCATAAAAATGAATATACTTTCTAAAATTTTTATAGATTTTGCAGACCGATCCGATAAACGTTCCCCCTAAATGTATCCATGACCTACAGATGGCTGTTTGGGATCTTGAATGGGGGAAGGGTAAAGGCCACAATTTAAACACTCTATTCTATTTAGATCTTAGCACAGTGTGGAGGGCAACTGTCTATGTTACCATCACTCAGTTGCCCTTAGTAGAGTTATGGAAGAGACTAGGGGAGGTGGGAATAAACAGTGGGTGGATGTGGAAAATGCCACTATGGACATCCCTCTACATATTTTACCCTGGCTCTCCAAATTATCTAGACTGTCCTATCCTTCATTGGGTCCCATGCTTGCAGTTTGAAAAAAACTTTGAACATGTAGTTGTGTCACAGCAAATCCCTCCCCTTTGTCTCCCGTTCTATTTAATCCAGATTTTTCACCTTGTATACTCCAGGTGACGTTCAGAAGTGGGCTTTAGCGGGTGTTATCAGGCTCTGTCAACTGGTGGTCAATGGGCTCTGCTCTTTCACAGAATTGTAGGTTAAATTTTCCCTGGAGTATAAAGAGTTTTGGTTCAGTTACCTTCAATTGCAGTACTTCTTGAGGTTTGGGGAAGGCATTAAAACTTATGGTGGGGACCTCTCTTGCTTTGAGATTATCTGTACTTTGCATAATAACCCCATACATACCATTTCAGGCATTTTATAAAATTCTCTTAGACAAGCTCTTTGCCTCTACAGTTCCATTTGTAAAGTGGTGGGATAGGGATCTATCATCGGCAACAGTCCATGTGTCTTGGCCCAAGATATTTCAAGCTACACATGGATGCTCTCTGAGTGTATCCATTGTAGAATTACAATATAAACTATTATCCAGGTGGTACAGATATCCATCCTCCTTACATAAATTTCACAAAACAGTTTCTTCGACCCTTTGGATATGTAATTGGGCTCCTGGACCACAATACCATATTTGGTGGGATTGTAGAGATATTATACCATTTTTAGGGGAGTGATCCAGGTTGAATGAGGTTCTTTCGGTTTCAAAGAGTTAATGACTCATGAATGCAAGAATTATTGTGAAGTTTACCTTTGATTTATTTTCACTTTTATATTATGTTTATTGTAAAAATAAATACTTGCTGCCAATATGTTCAAGTAACAGTCAATTTCCGGGACCCCCCTTTCACACGAAAGCTGGAAAATCAATAGGCACTTTTTTGCATCATGACCCAGTCATTTGGCAAGGGTCTGCTTGCATTCCAGTTTTATACTCTGAGAACAAAGGGTCTTGGAATCAACTTACATATAAGGGTATAAACATATTTTCAGACTCGCTATTGGTACATTACTGGTAAGAAAGAATATATTCTCGCTCATGTGCAGAAAGCATTTGACACACCGCCTTGGCATAATATGTGGAGATGTCTCGGCCCAGCCTTTGATTAGATAAGCATTTTCCTATACACACAGAAAAGTATGAATACAACAAAATGGAGCTCAGTGGCCATTTTGATAGGCCTGTCTCAGGGAGGTATTTCGGTTGTTGAAAAAGATAGTTGGATATGAGGTACCGTTTGACCCAAGCTTTTAGCTGCTCTCCCACACTACCGTCCCTATCTCCAAGTATAAAAGAAACTTTGCTGAAGCATTTGAATAATGCAGCTAGAGCCATTATCACAGTCACTGGCTCTCCTCTCCCTTGTCAATTACTGAATAGTTCCATCGGATAGACTTTTGCATGTCGATGGTCGATATTATCTTACTGGCTTTGGATCAATACTTTAACTTCATGTCTACATGGGTCCGCTATCTGGAGGTCCGAGTCTAGGGACTATGTGTCTATTTTCTCCCCGCTTAGTTCCTAAAAGTTTTTACCCTTTGAGCCTCAGGAGAAGATAAAGTCTCGGTGTCAGTTTTCTCTGACACTCATTTAAAATGCCCACGACCCATTCTCATTCTTTGATTTTGGTCTCCCTCGATCTTCACCCTTTGGCTGTACTCCCCTCCCCCCCCATCTCTTGTTGTTTCTTTTTTTTCCACGTTTCAAAATAGCACAAAAATTTTCTGGTGTTTTACGTCATCCCTGATTTAGCTTTTGTTTGTTACTATTTATTGTATTGATGTGTTTTATCAAGTGCCAATGACTTTCTCTGCTGTACTACTTTTCCCTGTGAAGACCAGAATGCTAAATACAGAAAATATTTACAAAAAAACGGTGGTCTGTCCTTGGTTGCAATACTCACTACCGAGTTCCAAACTGCCTGGTAGCAACATCCGCACAAGCACTTTTCATTAGTAGGTTTATGGACTGATTTTCCATGGTCATGCAGCCGCCCATAAGATCACTGTGCGCACTGCCAGACGTTCACTTGAGTGGTGTAGAGCACACAACCGCCATTGTACTCTATAGCAGAGGAAACTCTTTCTTTGGAGTGACAAATCATGCTTTACTGTCTGATGGGTGCCAAAAACAAAATACCTCCTACCAGAATGCGTACTGCCAACACTAAAGTTTGCTGTGTTTCATGGTTTGACCTAGACCTCTCTGTTTCAGTGAAGGGAAATCTTAATGCTACAGCATACATTGGCATCGTAGAGAAAGTTGTCCATCCAACTTTGTGGCAACAGTTTGGAGAAGTCCCTTTTTTCTGTTTCAGCATACACAAATAAGGTTAATCATAAAATGGTTTTCTGAGATAGGTGTAGGGAGAACTGAACTGGCCTGCACAGAGCCCTGACCTCCACCCCATTGGACACTTTTGGAATGAATAGGAACACCGACTGCAAGCCAGGCCTTATAGCCCAACCTCAGTGCCCGACTTCACCTATGCTCTTGTGGCTGACTGTGAATCTCTACAACCATGTTTCAAAATCTAATGCGACGCTTTCCCCAAATAGTGGAATCTGTTAATAGCAGCAAAAGAGGAACCAACTCCATATTAAAGCCCATGGTTTTGGAATAAGATAAATGTAAATGTTTTTGATGTTTGGGTGTCCACATACTTTTGGCAATTTAGTGTATATACATGTATCCACATACTCTTTCCTGAGCTGCCGTATACAGATGGAGCAAAAGTTATTCCAGACTAAGTTGCCATGACTACCCCACGTAGTTATATTAGGAATCATTTGCCAAGTTGTAGTTGCTATGTGTAAATTAGATTCACACTCAATAACTGAGCTCATATGGCATAACTGGTGCTGTATCTATAGATCTACAATCGGACATTTCCACATAATTTAATATCTGGATGTTTGATTCGGTTTTCTTCCTGTTTTGCTATAAATTTTGATAGTCGTGTTCTTGATTTAAAATCTGGAATCTTTTTCAAACGTGTTTTTTATTTTGTGACTGTTTGATAAGACCCTAGTATATAGACCGACAAATAGGGGATTTATAATTGGCATGCATAGTGCAAATATTGAGAATGAGTGTCCTATTTATAATTGTGACACGTTTGCTTCCCAAGATGACATTACAGAAAATGGTGTCCTAATAGATGCACATAGATTTTGGCTGTAGAATGGTGACATAACTAGCTTACTGCATTAATATTGCAGTTTTTATTGCTCAAAGACAAAAAAAAACAACAAATATGGTTTATTACTGGGCCTGATTTTGAAATAAACAAAAATGGGAGTGGAGTAGGAAATCTGTGCAAAATTTTATGTTGGTAAATGGTAATGGGAGTAAAGCAGCTAGAAGGTGCGTACACATAACTAAACACTTTGAGCACACCAGAGTGTACACAAAGCACAGGAGCAGGTGTATTAGGTGCAGAAAGAGACAGAAGTCTGCTAGGTGCAAAAAAGGCTCAACTGTGTTCTATGCAACAAAATAAACTTGCAAGCTTCATTTGTATATGGAAATTGCATGAAAAATTACATTTATAGTACTAAAAAATGTGTATTGTTTTTGCAGAAATTAAGAGCTTGGTAGGAAACAAGGTTTTTTGTTACAAAATTAGGGAATCGTTGTAGAGTATAATGATTTAGAGCACCGTACACCTCTATGGAATAATTGTTCGTCTATCTTTGCAGCCAGATGGCATTTGGTAAACACAGCTATTGAAGGCCTGGAACAGGAGACTCGCAGGTGATCCTACAGGGGATGTGTTTGCACTCACTCATCTTATCCAGGCAATCGCTCTTCTCTACATCTCTTTCATGTGCCAAAAGCTGAGGTTCTGGATTACAGGTTGCAAGTCACCTTTGTCACAGAAGCAAACACTCCTCGGGATACAAATATATATAGGCCAGATGAGAGCATCCCCTTCAGAGCAGCCTGGTCCTTGCCTTTCTTTTATTTGTTAACACATAGATGCCTTCGTTTAGAATGCTTTATAAATGGGCAGCTCACAGAATGAGTTAAATTGTTCAACATTTTTGCAATCTGCCTTTTTTTTTTGTGCAAATCCAAATAAACATATAGCCCTAGGAGCCTGTCCAAAATTCCCTAAATGCTTGTGGCTTGAGCCAATGGCAGTGGGAACAATGGAGCAATATGGAGTGTGTCAAAGCAGTGAGATGTATTCCTGGAGTTTCCTGTCTTTAGAAAGCAGGAAAGCTGCAGAGAGACTGGTTTGTAAAATGATGTCAGTTGTGTCTGAGTCTGCTGAGCTCTGCACAGACATCATCCAGTCCCAGCTCTTATGATATACACTACTACTATTACACAGACGGGATTAAGGCATAGTCTGGATGAACTGTGTATGTAGTGTATCAAATGTCACTACTTTTTGCACTAATTAATGTTTTATTATTATTGTTGATTTGTAAGGTATCAAAGTGCTCCACAACCCCGGACAGTGGGGAACACAGTACATACATAAATCAGGGATATGCAAGGTATACATATAGCTGCCTACTCTCCCGGAATGTCTGGGAGACTCCCAATTTTTTTGAGAGTTCTCCCAGTGGCTTCCAGGAGAGCAGGGCACTCTCCCGCACCCAGCCCACTTCGTTAGGCCCCGCCCCCATCCACTTCACTATCATGTCATCCCTGCTATAATATGCCAAAAATGGTATAGCTGGCAGAGTGGCAGGACCCGGATGATGTGATTTGCGTGACCACATCCCCAGGAGGCGGCTGCTTTGAAGATCTCCTGGAAGTCTCAAAAACAGAGGTGGCTGTGATAGGCGTGATTGCTCAGACTGCTGCTGTTTGAGCTATCTGGCCATTCAGAACATAAGAGGAAGCACCATTGACACATACATCTTGGGGATAATCATTTGTTGATTAAGGGGCAAAATTAATTTATAATTATGGGGCAAATTTTATTTTTCATTATCTTATGGGGATAATACTACTATATTATATTATGGTGGAAATATGGATATATGATTATATTAACTGGGCAATACAATTTGATTATTAATGGTGCATAAAATTATTTATGATACACAATGTAGCATTACATAGTGCCCCCATAGTATAATAATAAAATCATTTTGCTCCCTAAATACATCTTGTGGGGATTTTAATCAATCTTAGGCAGACAAGTGGTTGTGTTTTGATTAACACTTCTATGGCAGTTGTGACAAGTGGCTAGCTAATGTTTTATGTCTCCACCTCACATTGTCTTTCCTCATTCTGTACCACACCGCAGGTAACTGTACAGAAATGTCAGTCGCCAGTGGCTGCTATATTTTTGGTGGCTGTCGCATAACATTAGCCACAAACTTTTCCCACAATCCACTATAATTGTTATTCCGCTTCCTTATGTCTTCTGCTTCATGTTGTTGCACTTTTATAGAGGATAATAATAGGTTATACTGTCACTATTGAAAAAAGGTTAGTGCTTATCTAGATATAGATGCAATCTCAGGTCAGACATCTGAATTTTAATGCATGGCAGTGTGTATTCCTGTGAATAATGTACAACTCCCAACAGAAAGTGACTTGGTGGATGGGCACCAATAATCCACTTCCATTCACAGTTGTATGTTAATGATTATTCCATGTAGGAGTGTAGGAGAATGAAAAAGGGGGAGGGACTGGAACTTGAGTGAGCAACATAGTATGGAAATTAACTGGAAATGTTTTTGCCGTGGAGATTGTAATGAAAGTAAAAACAATCATGGATAGTGCATATTGAAATATAGAGCAATATAATGTATCGATATGATAAATATAATAAAGTGACCACATGAATGAACAATGAAATAGTTAAAACTGTGAACCAGCTTTTTAATCAGTAATTCTAATGTGTGTCTCTGGAACTTCTATAGGTTTATCATTGGTTTTATTATTATTATTAGTATTATGATGAACATTGGAGAGGTCCCAAAATCCTGATGCCTGACATAATGCTAGAGCACCAACTGTGCTTATGTCCCTGATGTGCAGTGCTTTCAGAGCATTTTAAAGCATATTACACTGTTTACGGCTCCTTCTGTTTAACAGAAGAAAATCTAGGACCCCTGAGAAGTGAGATAGGTGGATTGATTAATGATGTGGAAAAAGCAGAGGTATTAAACACCTTCATTCTTCAGCATTTACTAGAGAAGAAGAAAAGGTAGGAATAATGCATAAAAATGAAAATGCAACTGTACCATTAATTAATACTTCACTGACTAAGGAAGAAGTCCAAAGAAGACTAAATAAAATAAAGGTAAATAAAGCTCCAGGTCCAGATGGCATACACTCAAGGGTACTTATGGAGCTAAACTCAAAAATGGCTAGACCGCTATTCTTACTTTATATAGATTCAATCTCGTCAGGCTCAGTACCAAGGGATTGGCTAAAAGCAGATGGGGTGCTGTTGTTTAAAAAGGGAATTTGATCACAACCAGAGAATTATAGACCTGTAAGCCTGACATCAAGAGTGGGGAAACTACTGAAAGGTATATTAAGGGATAGTATTCAGGATTACCTGGTGCGCAATAAGAGTGGGAATCGACATGGATTTGTGAGGGATAGCTCATGTCAAACTAATCAAATTCATTTCTACAAGGAAGTTAGTGGGAACTTAGACCATGTTAGTAAAGTGTATGTGGTCTATTTAGATTTTGCAAACGCCTTTAATACAGTGCCAGACAAGAGGTTGTTTTACAAAATAAGGGAACTGGATCTAGAGAACGACATTTGTACTTTGGTCAAAACTGGTTAGAGAATAGGGAACAGAGAGTTGTGACAAATGGAACATTTTCTAATTGGTCAAAAGTTTTAAGTGGAGTACCTCAAGGGTCTGTGCTGGGGCCACTCCATCATCATTTATTTATATAGTGCCAGCAAATTCCATAGCGCTTTACAATTGGGAGCAAACCGCAATAAAACAATACTGGGTAATACATACAGACAGAGGCACTCCTTTTTTTATATATTTATGAATAACCTTGGTAATTGTTTGGAGAGCTAAGTTTCCATTTTTGCAGATGACACTAAACTTTGTAAGGTAATAAAATCAGAGCAAGATGTAGTTTCTCTACAGAAGGACTTGAATAAACTGAGGGATTGGGTGGCCAAATGGAAGATGATGAAGTTTAACATAGATAAATGTAAGGTTTTGCATTTTGGGGCCAAAAACAAGCACGCAATCTATAAATTAAATGGGATGAATTTAGGATAATCTATAATGGAGAAGGATGTGCTCATAGACAGTAGACTTGGCAATAGTGCTCAATGTCAAGCAGCAGCTGCAAAGGCCAATAAAGTATTGGAATGCATAAAAAGGGGCATAGGTGAAAGCAAAGACAGTGACATTTTGCCACTATATAAATCGCTGGTAAGACCTTATCTTGAATACAGAGTACAGTTCTGGGCACCACTCAATAAAAAAAACAAAAAACCTTTTGGAACTAGAAAGGGTACAGAGAAGGACAACAAAATTGATAAAGTCAAATTCATTAAGTTATGAGGAAAGGTTAGCCAGTTTAGGCAGGTTTACTTTAGAAAAGATGGGTCTAAGAGGGGATTTGATTACTATGTATAAATACATTAATGGTCAATATAGAGAGCTTTCATGGGAACTTTTTTTTTACCTCGAGGACCATACATAGGATACGCGGTCACCCCTTATGGTTAGAGGAGAGGAAGTTTCACAACCAGCAAAGAAAGGGGTTCTTTACAGTAAGGGCAGTCAAGATATGGAATTCACTGCCAGGGAAGGTTGTGATGTCAGATTCAATGATTTTTTTTTAAGAAAGGGTTAGACAAATTTTTAGCAGTAAAAGGTATCCAGGGGTATTGCTGTTAATTAAAAGGAAGGATGGTAGCGGATCCAGGGAGAATTAGGACTGCAATATTGGATCAGGAGGGATTTTTCCCAATTGAAACAGATTGGCGGTTGCTTTATCTGGATCTATTTCAAATATAAGGGATGGATCGCAGGAGATCCAGAATAGGTTAAACTTTATGGACTGGTGTCTTTTTTTTTTTTTTTTTTTTTTTTACCCCAATCTCCTCAACGATGTTACTATGTATGTATGTTACATATATACACTATGTGGCAAAAAGTATGTGTGCACCCCTTCTAATTAGTTTGTTTGGCCATTTCAGCCACCCCAATTTCTAACAGGTGCATAAAATCAAGCATACAACCCCACATTAGCCATAGAATGAGTTGTACTGAAGAGCTTAGTGTATTTCAACATGGCACGGTCATAGGATGCCACCTTTCCAACAAGTCGGTTTGTCATATTTCTGCCATGTTAGATCTGCCTTGGCCAACTGTATTGTGAAGGGGATACCTCTAGGAGAGATGATAATTTAGCCGCGACATGGTAGGCTACACAAGTCCACAGAACAGAAGCACGCTCCTTGGTTGCAGCACTCACAACCAGGTTCTAAGCTGCTTCTGGAAGCAACATCAGCACAATCATTTTTTGTCTGGAGCTGCATGGATTGGTTGTCCCTTCATGGATTGGAGCTTCGTAAATTGGCCGAGCAGTTGCACACAAGCCTTCAATCAGTATATGCAATGCCAAATGTTGTCTGGAGTGGTGTAAAGCACACCGCCATGGAACTCTAGAGCCGTGAAACATGTTCTCTGGACTGATAAATGGCGCTTCACCGTCTGATTGATGAATCTGGGATTGAGGGATGCCAGTAGAATGCCTCCTACTCGAATGCATACTGGCAATTGTACTTTTGTGGAAGAATAATTGTTTTGGGCTGCTTTTCAGGGTGTAGCCCAACCACTCTGTAGCAGTGAAGGGTAATCTTAATGCTACATCACAACGACATTTTAAGAAATTGTGTGCTTCCATCTTTGTAGCTAAAGTTTGGTGGAGGATTTTTCCTGTTCCTGCACGACAATGACCCCATGCAGAAATCGAGGTCTATCAAGAAATTGTTTTTCCGAGTTTGGTGTAGAAGAACTTGACTGGCCTGCATAGAGACCTGACCTCATCTCCATTGAAAACATTTGTTATTAATTGGAATGCCAACTACGCGGCAGGCCTTGTCTTGCTCAACCTCACTAATGTTCTCGTTGCTGAATAAATGTGAATCTCTGCAACCATGTTTCAGAATCTAGTTGATACTCTTCCCAGAAGAGTGGAGGCTGTTAATAGCAGCGGGATGGGGACCAACTCCATATTAATGTTAATAGTTTTTGATTGAGACACTTGTAGTGTATGTATATACAAAGAAAGATCATTGGTTAAAGAAAATGTGGATTAAGAAATTAGTGTAAACCAGGTAGGTCCTAATCAAGATTTAAAAACACATTAAACTGAACTCATTACGTTATATCATTGTTAAGCAAAAATGTTCTTTTAACAGAACAGAGAGCTAATTGCAAGGTTTGCAAGTCTAACTATTTTTAAAAGCTACATATATAAATCATTAGTTTGCGATGGTGATTACATACTACATACTATATGCAATTCCTTTTCTGCATGAAATGACTCATTCAGTGCACCGCATTTGAGGCTTTTCCCTAAACACAGAAGGGCTCATTTATACCCCATTCATACTGCACCAAAATCCCGGGTTTTTCCCGGGGCGAGCTCAAACGACCCGGGTCTTGGTGCAGTATGAATGGTACAAGTCAAAAATCCCGGGTCTAAAAACCCGGGTCTTCAACCCGGGATTTATCGAGGGGTAATTCCCGGGTCGTACCCGGGTTGCCTGCACTATGAATGGTGCAACCCGGGTTGCACAGAAAACAAGATGATTGGCTGTCTGCCTGTCTCTGGAGGATTTAAAGCCGGAGAATACAAAGAATGTATATATAAAGAAGGGCAGTTTACAGAAATTTTATTAATGGCTATTACATACATAAATATACCATTGGGTATACATGATTGGAGATATATAGAGAAGGCATACCATCACTATTGTACTTTTTTATATATATAAATCATGCTAATAGATAGAGTATATTTCCCTTTAAAGGTAACTTGCCCTGATTAAAGTGCAGTGCTGTGTATTTATTTGGGTGTCTGATGTAGCTGATATCCCACATTACAGAGGTTCAAATTCTGGGAAATACTAGTTGTGTGAAAGGAAGCAAAGTTCAGGTTTTTCTGCCAGGATTTAAACACTGGAGCAGCATCCAGTCTTCATTTTTCAGCCAATGAAAACTGCTCTGGTGATGACTCCCACAAATTGCCAGGGCACAGACTTGTGCAGTATGAGTGGGGTCAAGCCGGGAAATTCCCGGGTCCGAGGTGCAGTATGAATGGTGTTTCTGAGCTGGGACGCTCCGAGCCCCTGCAAAAACCCGGCTTGAAAAACCCGGGATATTGCCGGGGCGGCAGTATGAAAGTGGTATTACTAACATTGCCTATAGGTGAAAAATTTGCACTGAATCACAGAAACCAATCTGCAAATAGCTTTTATATATCTAGTGCAAGTTATAAAATGACACCGGACTGTTTTTTACTGCAAGTTTTGTTCTTAAATCCAATGTTAGTCAATGAGCCCTTGAGACTCAACAGTCAGAGGAATGCTAATAAAATTAAATGTGTAACCATTTAGGTTTACAACATAAATGCCTAGGTGTTCAATTAAATGCAAGAGTTTACAAAAATGTAGATTTTAAGATCCAGTCGTGGATTTTGTTAACGGAGCCAAGGAAGGTACACATGTATAGGAACCTTTTATCTGTGTAAAGATGTAGGTGATTTTTAAAATGAATTTAGTATAAAATAAAATATCCCATAACCTGTTTTTATTAATGGTTATGTATATAGTGCCTACATATTACACAGCACTATACAGAGAATATTTAATAATTAACATGAGTCCCTGCCCCAGTGGAGTTCACCATATCTCATACTTGCCTACTCTCGGGAGAGCAGACAATTCTCCCGCATCCTGTGCCCACTTCTTAGTGATGTGAGCCTCAATGACGCGACTCTCGGAGAATTGCGTCATTTTGGCCCCGCCCCTGTGGCAACATGTACATTACATCGCAGGGGCGGGGGCAAATGATGTGATTGCACTGCCTCTTCCACCCTCAAGCCACGCCCCCTCGGCATGTAGACAATATAGATTTTCTATTAGAAGGGACACACACACACCAAGGTTAATTGGCATCTGATGAAATGAACCCATCAGCATGTCTTTGGAGTGCAGGAGGAATCTGGAGCACCCAAGAGGAATAGGTCATAAAGTTGCCAAAGGACATCAAAAATATTGTCAGCAAGTATAAGTCCTTCTGTTCTGAGGCTGGCAGACAGATAAGACAATCGCAGCTGTGTGGTATCTATAATATAAATGCTTAGTGGCGTGTGTTAGTCTGTCTGTCTGTGTGTGTGTGGAAAAAATAAAACCAAGCTGCAGCGCCACCTGCTGGGCGGAGTTATACACTGACCTACTAAATTCTTAGTGTGTGTGGGGGAAAAAAATTCAGAAAGGGCTGAAATTTGGTATACTAAGATGTTTTTAATTTGTTAATTTAATTTGTTAATTGTTAAAAGTGTTTATAAAGATTTAAAAAATATATATATATATATTTTTTGAAGGAGAAGCGACAGTTGGGAGTGGTTGGTGGTTGCCGGGGGTGACAGTGGGGAGTGGTTGGTGGTTGAGGCCTGGGCTATGGCCCAAATGCATGACAAGAATCTTTTTAACACCTTAAGTAGCTTGATTTGACTAGAATGCATGAGTATCATGCACGGGTTAACTTGTGGTGTATATGTCCATAATGTGGCACAGATAAAGAAAAGCCAATTTTATCATTTCTCATAAAAGATAGAAAAAGGAAAGGGCAAAATGGGTAAAGAGGGTGAATGTACCAGCTCCCCGTTATAATATTACATGCTCAACATTTTTTTTTTTCCTTCTCTCAGTAAAGTAAAAAAAAAAGTTTCGAACACTCAATGTTGTGTGAAGAGAGTTGCTAAGGTGAAAACACATGTGACGTTTAATGCTAATGTAAGGAATCACAGGAAGCTTCAGGAAGATGGTTGAGGCAGTGTTTTGTGACCGCTGGGTGACCTGAGCATTGGACAGTCTGACAGAGAGTCCTAGCATTTGTACTTCAAACACATTCTTCTTCCTGAACACAGGCTACCCAGGCAGTAACAAGGCACCTTCCAAGCCATTTACATCAGCTTGCTGAAAAGGATGAGTTAAGTCTTTTTTCGTGAATGTTTAATTGGTCGTTTGCACAAAATATTCATTGTACAGTAGGAAAAAAATAGAAATCTTAACCAATGGTAAATATTACCTTCAAATCAGTCTCAAATTATCAAGAAAGCTCAAAGATTAACATTAATGCACAAGAGAAGATCTATGAGAGAGCGGCTGGGAGATCAAACAGATTGGGGCATTATTTCACATTGGAGCATATCCGGCTCTATAAACATGCCTCAAACTCCGCTCTTGTCACACTATTTATGGGGTCGCAGAGACTTCAATGCCAATTAGAGTCTTATTAGCTTCTTGCTGAGTGAAAAATCTGACACTGTTTGTACTGAAAGGAAGCACCAGCTTCTCGGCCTCTTATTGCAGTTAGAGAAACGCACCCTCACTGACATAGTGAATCTTTAATAAGCAGACAGAGCTGTGAACTTGTGAACTTCACATAGATGACCCAAAGGGAGCAGTTAACTCGTGCTCCCGGCAAAGGGATCTCAGGTAGGATACAGTACTCAACCTGCAGATCATCATGTGGAGCGCTGCGTTAACTGCTCATTTCTCATCTAAATAAGATCTCGCTTCACACAGTTGCTGCGACTGACTGGTTCTGTTTTCTTGTAACAAAGCATCTCATGGAGCTGAGCACACAATAGGGATACCTGAAGTGACCGGTACGAGATGAAAAAAATCTGAACCCTGCAAAATTCTAACTTAGTTTAGAATGCACCGTAGAGCTGGCCTTTTATGTACAGTTTATATCCTATGCATATGTGTTGTCACAGGTAACTATGGTTAGGGCTAAGAAAATTGTTATAGAGGCTTAGAATAGCACACTTATTTTACATTATGTATAGGTTAATGGAATTTAATAAGGCTGAGTAAAAAGCAATCGGAGTGCAATCTGTGTGTTTCTGTGATGAATTGCAAACAGAGCGGAAATGTCTTAAGGTGCTAATAATGGACCTAGAATTTAGTGATTAGCGTTTTCACAAGCAATCACAACAATATTGGAAGTAGCTATGCTGCTATTATTTTTTGCAATTGAAGAAAGACTGAAAATGTCACAGCAGAAACGTCAAGTTGGCGTTGGCGCTATTGGCAAACAGAATATAACTCCTGAGAATTAGCAGGTAAAAAGGGCTTCTGCAACTCTGCATTATGTGCAAACATACCCCTGAATAAAGAATATAGACTATATAAATTCTTACGTAAGGGGAATATTATAGATTTTGATTTGGAGAACAACTTAAACTTCTGTGAGAATACATTCCACAGTGGACTGGATTTTCAGAGTATAGTGAGGCCTTTTATTTTTTATTCGGTTACTTCACTGTACTTTAGTAGCCTCTAAATATTTGGCTGCAAACTGTGGGAGGATTATGACTGTTGTTAGGAAACCAACCAAGGACCAATCCTGAGAATAAGGTACATAAGGTAAAGCGTGGTCAGGAATAGGCAGTAAGCCATAGTTATTGACAAGCCTAATATAAGGCAGGTTGAACACACAGTGATGTACAGAAAGAGCGTACCACGTGATTGTGTAGTGTGATACAAGGAGACAATGTAAAACCGTGACTTTTTCACAATGTGAGCACTGCAAAAGGTGCTGATTGCTGACACAATTTGCATAGGGCAAGATTAAAGATGAAACCAGGAGAAATGTCAGCAGCCAAGAAATTGGTTATGGTACAAAGCTAACTATCCCAATGTTAAATCCACCAGTGAGCTGTGAATTAACCCCTAGAGCTGGGGTTAGAAGAAAATCTTCTATTACAGAGTAGACTAGGGGCATAAAAACCCTTTTGACTTTTAAAGGTTATAGCTTCATGCCAATAACTACTTTAGTGAATAATCTACCATCTATAATTTGGTACAGGACCCACAAGTCTCAGTGATTCTTAATAAATCATATTCAGGAGAGCCACCAATATGAACTGGGGCAGCATGTAAAGTAATGGCAGAAAGGTATTTGTTCACGATTACTAGCTAGTAAAGAATAGGTAACATCATTCTGAGTAGATTCTGGCCAGGGCAAAAGTGTTTATCGTTATAGGTAGAGAAAAACATTCTGAGAAATGGTCTTGTGCTTTGGTTAAGTTGTTCTCTTGTCAGATGAGAGCTGAAGTGGGAACAATGGGCCCTACAAAATAAATTGATGCTTTGGTCGAACAGATTAAGAATATGCTATGACAATCAAAGATGTGCTCTACTCATACATCACAACATCAGGATATCCATGGAACATGCAAAAGGTTAAAGGAGTCCAGACAGAATTTGAAAGTGCTTTTGTCCTGAGCGCACACAGAATGCATTTAGCAAAATTCTCTAAGCAACGTTTATGAAGCCTGTGCAAAGAAATACAGTGTGTGTGTGTGTGTGTGTGTGTGTGTGTGTGTGTGTGGGGTGGGGGTTCAAGCAATGTGAGTGTCTTTAAACTGTGTAGCTTTAATCTCATGTACATGATTTTTTTGTTCTGGTTCTGTAACCCTTGTGGAGTGCACCCATTCATTTAAAAGATGGACATTGCTTAAAACACTATAGCTGTAGTGTAACCATGGTGTCTTCACTTCACTTTTTCAGCAGGGAACTCAGGCAAAAATAGCAGCTTATACAGATCAGGAATAGACCATGCACGCTCTTGTCAGATGTCAAATAAGCAATGTTATAGGCAAATATGGTTTGCATGTTTTGTTTGGAGTTTTATGAATCCAATTCAAAATGTTAGAGAATCATGTTTGACTATCCTCTGGTAACAATGTGATGAAGGTTATGTTTGGTTTCCCTTAGCGGTTACATTGTAGTTGGTGGAACTTGTAAGCTATGGAGTTCTACCAAATAAAACAATGTTATAGTAAATTTCATAATCATCTTGGAAACCACAACACCATACAATTATCATAAAATAAGCAAAACAATATACAGTAGTATATTTAATCAGTAAAAAGCAATACAATGATACAATAGAGAGAGCATCTTCATTAGAAGGCACAATTAGAACAAAGGATACCTTACAAAAGGAACAAACAGGTAGAGCGAGCCAAGCTCGTGAAAGTTAACATGCAAGACGGACACAAAGGAAAATATCAGCAGGAAATTGTCTTAGGATGAAGCAAGGTATGGAACTGTGAAAAGGTGAGTTTTGAGGGAGCACTTGAAAGATATGGAGGTTGGGGAGTGTCTGGTCTGGTGGGGCAGGAAGTTCCAAAGGTGGGCGAAGTCCTGAAGTTGGGAGTGTGAGGTGATGAGAAAAGAGGTAAAGTTCATTGACACAATAGAGTGGGTGGGTAGGGTAGTATTTCTTGACTAGGTCAGAGATGTAGGATGAGGTGGTGTTACAGAGAGCTTTATAGGAAAGGATAAGCAGATGGAATTGTATTCTGGAGGGAATGTGGAGCCGATGGAGGGCTTTGTAGAGAGGCATAGCTGAACAAGACTGGTGGGGGAGAGAGAATAGTTGTGAAGCAACATTCAGGACAGATTGCAGGGGGAACAGACATATGACAGGCTAGAGAGGAGGAGACTACAAGAGAGTGGACCATAGTCGTTGTGGCATGCAGGGAGAAGAAAGGGCGAATCTTGGCAATAATACAAAGATGGAGGCTACAGTATTGGATGAGGCACTAGATATGGGGAGTAAAAGTGGCACGCATGGGGAACTGGGGAAAGTGCAATGCCATCAAGCTTAAGGGAGATGGGAGGAAGCGATGTGATACTGGATGATGGAACTGCAGTAAGCTCCGTTTTAGATATATTGAGCTTGATTTAGCGTAGTCATCCAAGCAGAGAGGCAGTCGGACATGCATGAGAGGTCAGGGGAGGAAATATAGATTAGAGTGTGATAGGCAGAGGTGTGATATTGGAGACCAAATTACTGAATTACCAGGTTAGGCAGGAGGCAAGTGGCACCGACTGATACACTGACGAATCAGGCAAAAGGAGGGTCAGGAAAGCCAGGGGTCAGAACTCAGGATATCAACAATATACCAGGGAGTAGCCGGAGCAAGGTCAAACTAAGCCAGGGTCTGGGTCACAAAAAGAGGTGCAAAATGGGAAACACAGCAGTCTCTTAAAGGCCAGACACAAGTGAATAGGCTCCAGGAGCAATGATGAAGTCCTAACCCCTTGCAGGCAGGATTTGGAAAAGGCAACGCAGCATTACAAAGATGCTGCAGTGCGGCCAGAGGGTGATCGTGACAGATCTCCTCTATTTCAAATATGTAGCATTCTAATACCAAGCTAAGTCTGACATGTGAATTTGTAAGAACACAGAGACCTGAACTTATTAAGTGTAATTTAATATGGAAAATAAATGCACAATGCTTAAGATAAAAACAATTAACAAATAGACAAACCAAGATATAATACAACAGTTTCTTGTCAAATAAAAAGGAATAAAATAACAGAAATGATAAACTTACGAATAATCCGTTTTCTGTTTTTCTGGAAGAAATAAAAGGATACTTCTCAATATGGAATTTGCTCCCAAAAAGTGACAGTTTGTTAAAGTTACAGGACATTTTTAAACCTGCTGCAGACACCCACAGCCCCCCTTCCATTCTGATCTCAGAACTAGGAAGTCTGTGTAAAAGCAAATTAGTTGTTTATTACCGCTGGTCAATCTCCTTCCAAGTCAGGCTTTCTTTACCCGGGCCTAGCTTCGCACCAGAATGTCCTACAAAGATGCTCTTTTACCTCCACACAACTGGTCATTTGCATACCAAACATGACTCCTGTAAGTATGATATTTGAGAAAATATGATCTTTTCCTGTCCTTATTTCCCTTCATTCAAACTTAACTCCCAAGCCCAACCCCCCTCGCCCCCTCCCCTTTTCCAACCCCTATGGAGGTGTCCAGAGATCACAGAAATTACCAATGTTTTCAATTGCCTTTATGACCCATGCCATAAATTGACGCTGGGCACTTGTCTGTAGCCACAGAGTTTAGAAACAATCAAAGGGTTACATTAATTTAGATTCAGGTTTCAAGTATTAATCTATGGTTGGATACAGAGTTCCTCTGAGCTTCATCAAGCTAACACTATGAATTAATTCGCAGACATATATTTGCAGTTTTATACGATTAGTAATTAGCTTGCATATGACACTCACATTTAATTTTATTCTTTTAAATGATGTATTTGATTACTTGTCTTTACATTATGATTGAACTAAAGATATTTTTTTTGTTTTTAGTTGATAATAATTAAATTCTTTAGTGCCTGGAGTTTTTTGTACTTTTTCTTTAATATAAGGTTATTTATTTTTCGGTGTTTGTAAATGAGTGTTAATGTACGATTTAAAAATTGCACAAACTGTGACATACTCAGACCCAAAATGCGCAATTACAAATTGCACGCCCATTTCCATTCGTTGGAGAGACACTCCTAAAACTGAACCGGTGCCTAAAACTATGGTTGGAAGATGCTCCAGAATACATGCATAGTGGAAACTGTAAAAACCATCACTTCCACTTTAGAACTAGCCCCTTTATTATTCTACTTTAAACATCTATTTTTTTTTCTCCTAAAATACTACTTCACCTCATTCTGTCTCAATGTCAAATATTGGCTTTATTTTCAATTGAATAAATCTAAAAAAGCTGTGTGCTACATAGCTGAATAATATACTTGGAATAACTGAAGTGTTTTTACTTAACTAAATATGTCCGTCACTCTCTCCTTCACATATCTGCAACAGGTTGCAATGACTGACAGCTAGGTAATCTTGCCATACAGAAATGCAGTGTGAATTGTTTGATTCACACACAGGGCCAGGGCCGGTGATGTCCCAGTCACTCAGTCTCAGCTTTAAGGTTACATGAGATCCCACCAAGACACTGTCCTAAAGATGTTGCATTAGACGAGGAAGATGTCAAGGTGCTGGTAGCTCCCGGAAAAGATCCATTTGGCTGGGATAGCTATCAAAGACGCACCTTGTCAGGCCAAGCCACTTAGTCCTAAAAGAAATGGTAGTGATGTACAAGTTGAAGTCAAAGGATTGTAGAAGGTAGGATATTGATGGACAAAGCCAATGTATTGGAGAAGGTAGAATTGTGATTGTTAGTCACCGTCACTGTTCTTCCCTGGAATTGCAGGGACGAACGCATTCACCCCCCAGCCAGCGATATGTGTGTTCTGTTACCCGGCAATGGGGGGAGTGTCTTCCAGCCAAATATCACCGCACCCTGTTGCTAGGCAACGGGACGCAATCTGGCAGGTGGAAGCAAGGTGCTCAGCTTCACAATTGGGAGCTTTATTGTAACCTCACTCTGGAACTTCTCCAGTGCCAAAGTATCACTTGTCTTGAGCTGCGTTTCCTGTGAGACCTACCTCTCAGTACTAATTAACTCTTGGATTAACTATTGGTTAATCCAAGAGTTGAACCCTTGCCAGTGCCTTGACATTTTCTCTCCATGATTTTGTATTTATTATCTGGTTCGACCTCAGATATTCTTGACTACTCCTTGTTTACTACTTTGGTAACTGCTCTATCCGCACAGGTTTTGACCTGACTTGGCCATCCTCCATCATGTCCATCACCAGCTACCTCCCTAAAAAACTGTCTACCACGGCTGCAACCTGCATATCTCACATAGCCAAGCCCATACCTCCTTGCAGGGGTCCCTGGTGAACACTGGGGGCGTCTTAGACTCCACACCTCGTTGTTCAGTTACATCAATCTTAGCAGGTACGTCCTATCTTGGTGGTTTCTGTGACAATCCAACAAAACAAATCTTCACAGCATAAGCAAAGAGATCCAGAACAAAATGTTTTGCTCTTGCAAAGGTTTGATAGAAATGTGGGACTTATAGAGGCTACAAACAGGTGAGATGAATTGTTCTGATTGACTTGACCTTTTCAGTGAAGGACTAATTGTACAGTAAGGAAAGCTGTGCAGTAGTCCAGGTGAAGTGACTAGCTAGCTTGCTATTAGCAGAGTGCTAATTACAGGAAATGAGAATGAGGTATTTGTAGCTGTCATTGTGAATAGTTATCTAACAGCTGTCATCTGGAGCTGGTGTGTGAATCCTCACAGAGGAGTTGTAGCTGTCTGTCATAGAGTGGAGAGGTATTTCTTTTTGATAAAGCTGCAGTGGAATGCCAGGTTAACCCTTCATGTGACTCATTTAGGTTAGCACCAAATCCAGCTAAATTGTGCTAAATTTGCACCTAAACAAACCATTTGGCGGTGCAATGGGCGCAAATGCAAATTTATTATTTTTTTTGTATACAAGGAAGATACTGTATGCTTTTGCATGTAGCACACATTACTGGCCAGTGTTATTTTCATTTTTATGTAGGGATACATAGATTGAAATTAAAGAGTGTATCACAAGTACAATACTGTATATGAAAAACTGCATGTATTATGCAGATATGTACAAAAACCTTCAGCCATGTCCTAAGGTGGATAGAGAGAGAGAGAGAGAGAGAGAGAGAGAGCAAGCCTGGCCACCCGTACCGTGATTCGCAGAATTATGCCGCTGCACTACATGCATGGCTTCTCTTAGGCATCCAAAGCAACTGGAGGAGGACAGGCCTTCCAGTGGAGTGCTTCTGCACCAACTGATCATGACACAATATTGATAAGGAGCAAGAATATGTTGCCCCAAGAGACAGAGAACTTGGACTAGGTTCACCAAATGTGCAGAAAGGAGCCAGCAGAATGGGGAGAGGGAGAAATGTATTCTGTGGAGTGAAGAAAAGCAATATTAAACTTTACTAGGCACTTCAACACAACTGCTGCCCAAACGTGTGCTACATGAAAAAACAGTCAGTATTTAACTTATGTGCAAAACAGAAAACTAATTTTCACCCCTTGCATTGTAACATGGTTTTGTCCAGGAGACTTAAATAAGAAACTTCTTAATTTAAGTTCCTTAATGAATCAGGCCCTAGATGTAGAATTTATACATTTTATATTGACCATATGTGAGTCCTTAAATATGGCTTTTGGTGTATTCTTAGTTCATTCTTCTTCAACTTCCACCCCCTTTTGTGTTTGCACTTACTTGACACCAAGTCAAATGGAATCTTGAAAACACAAACTTTTTCCTTGTTTATCCAGCTGTAGAATTTCACTCTAGGGGTATATTTACTAAACTGCAGGTTTGAAAAAGTGGAGATGTTGCCTATAGCAACCAATCAGATTCTAGCTGTCATTTTGTAGAATGTACTAAATGTTAACTAGAATCTGATTGGTTGCTATAGGCAACATCTCCACTTTTTCAAACCTGCAGTTTAATAAATATACCCCAGGATGACTTGGTTCTATTCCAGCTCATGCGTGATCTGGAAAAGACAAAAGAAAACAGAGTATTGCAATCCTAGTGTTTTTACCTTCTTTTTATTAAATAAAAATATGTAAATCTTCAATGCACACTTACAATATTTAAAAGATCTACCGAAAAGCGATCAGGGAATAGCGGGTCTTAAATTCATTCATAGGTGTTCAATACTAGATGTTCAATCCCCCAAGCTTTATGTATAAATTCTCCTTTTCACAAAGTAGGGAATGAGTGCACTTCCAATCTCATACTTCCAGCATGGTTTGGTGCAAAAGGGGACTTGGTCAAGGCAGTTGGTAAGATTGAAAACTGAGCTCGTATTCTGTTGAGCTTAGTGGGAACCTGATAGCACCTAAAGTATATCTTGTATGAATTTGCGCTTGAATGTTTTAATTACATTGATTGAAGTGTGCCTATAACTGTGAAGTGCATATAGAAAACACTGGTACATTTGCGGAAAAATAGGCCGGCCTAGTGCGTTCATAAATGTCTTATTGTGCTGACTTATTGTTTTGCTGATTTGCACCTTTCTTTTTCCATTATCGCAAAAATGTAGTAATTTCATTAGCTACACTAGTTCTATAATGGTCAACCTCTTAGGGCTTGAGTCATTAAGGAGAGCAAAGCATAAAAAATTTGTAACTTTGCAACTGGGCAAAACCATGTTGCATTGGAGGGGGAGGTTAAATTTAAAATGTGGGGACAGATTTATAGTTTGGATAGGGCATGTCCTAAATTAACTTTAAATTTCAGTGTAAAAATGAAGCTATCAAGTATTTGTGTGTTACATGAAAAAACAGACAGTATTTATTTACTTATGTGCAAAATAATAAACTAATGTGCACCACTTGCATTGTAACATGGTTCGTCTAGGAGAACATTTACTCCTTTTTTTTTGCCTTACTTTCCTTAATGACTCAGGCCCTTATTGATCTTGCCAATAGCAGTCCACTAAACTGTACATGCTATTGTCAAAAGGACCTTGGTCATTTTAGAATGCCCAGACTGTTTCAGTGAATAACAGCAGTCAGGTAGACGAGTGAGTTATTTTTTTGTTATTTGTGTAGCACCATATTACGCAGAGCTTTCTATAGAATATTGAATCACTCACAACAGTCCCCTATTATATATATATATATATATATATATATATATATATATATATATATATATATATATATATATATATATATATATTGGAAACACACACACACACACTATTTGTCAGATCCCAATTAATCTACCAGTATGTTTTTAGTGTGGGAGGAAACCATGGGACACTGGAAACCCATACAAGCACAGACAGAACATACCATCAACATATATAGTGCCCTGGAATCAAGCCCATGTCCCCGGCACTGTGAAGATGAAGGGCTAGAATTACTAAGCTGCGGGTTTGAAAAAGTGGGGATGTTGCCTATAGCAACCAATCAGATTCTAGCTTTCATTTATTTAGTACTTTCTACAAAATGACAGCTAGAATCTGATTGGTTGCTATAGGCAACATCCCCACTTTTTCAAACCCGCAGCTTAGTAAATCTAGCCCGAAGAATGTGTTGCTGAATATGATGGTTGATGCTTGCATCTGTGTCGGAAGGAGCTGAGAAACCATTTATGTTGCTAGGAGATTTTAGCCTCTATGAAAGAATAGCCCCTTTACCATTTACCTTTACCATTATTAGATGCCTCCATCTCTTGTAAAAAAATATTAGTAGCGGGAAAACACAGGGCATGTGCAGAAACCAAAATCGATTTTAGCCTATACAATGCTCCACTGGTTTCTCAGAGCCAAATTTTTTTTTTGTCATTCTTGCAAGTTAACCTCGAATATGCACTCAAAAATGCCCCCCCAGATTATTATTTTAACATTGTACTGTTTCATGCTGTCAAAAGAACAGCCCATGCTCCAAAATTATGTTGCAGCAAAAATGCTATTTCTACTTCTGTTTTCTTTGCAGAAAAGCAAACTGCAGCTTTTCTTAAAACCAAATGAAGTTTTCCAATTTTAGGAGAATTTCTCCAGCTCAGAGCAGCAGTACAAGCTTGATGTGCGGATACAGGTTGTGCATTTACTAGAAGAACAACCTCCAGACTCCTAATAAAGCGCATTTAGAACATTGCTCTAAAATCTATCACATCACTGTAAATTATTAATTTCTTGCTGTCACATTTCATTTAAAAATTGAGGGCCATCTAGCAGTAACAACATTTTTTATTCACATTGCTTATAGCAAAGTAACAATAGCAGATTTAAAAAATGTCTCCTAAATAGCCCAGTTTATTGTTTCCCTAATACCCCTAGATAATAAACAAAAAATATTAACACTAATATGTTATTGTAGCACCCAATTGATGATAACAAAGAAAATTGGAATCACTTTGTATAAAAAAAAATGCATGATGGACTTGCTGTAAATATATATTATACTAAAAATCCTAAAAATGTTAAAATACTAAATATAAATCGGCCAATAACAATGTCATAGATTGACATGTATAAACAGAATGATATAAATAAATACAAAGTATCAAATATGTTTTGATATAATATCCAGTACAATTGATGGGGAAATGTGAGCAAGAGTAATTAATGGTTATATAATCTACTTGTACCTGCATGAAGCCTCCAGTCTTTAGTGCTGAGCAGTAATATTACATAGGCTCCTCTAACACTCTGGGCAATGCAATGTCTGCTAAACTCCTTTAAAAATTTAATCTGCTTTGAGCCATAATGAGGGAACTCTGCGCTGACCTTTATGAAACTGGAGGAGAAATTGTTCATCAGAACTCATGGATTACTCGCTTACTTTGTAAAATAAGATTGTGGGATTGGAAGACAGGTTGATCAGTCAGCACAAGAGGAGGCTCACTGAGGTATAATATTAGGACTATAATTTTTTCCAAGATAAAGAGCGCTGACATGGGCCACTTTGTGGCTAACCACTCTTTCCTGACCTGTCTAGGCCAATAATCTCTAGATCAGGCCTGTCCAACCTGCGGCCCTCCAGGTGTTTTGAAACTACAAGCCCCAGCATGCTTTGCCAGTAGACAACCAGTTGATAGCTGGAAGGGCATGCTGGGACTTGTAGTTTCACAACATCTGGAGGGCCGCAGGTTGGACAGACCTGCTCTAGATGAAGGAAGTTCTTCCTGTAACCAAGGTCTTCTGGCAATGACAGAATCCATAAAGCTGGACCTACATAACCAAATTGCTGATCAATGGCAATGGACATTTGCACCCAGGTTTTTCCACCATGCCAGGGCCTTCATTCACTTAAAAAATTAAAACTTCCTTCTGCTCCTAAAACAGACGGCCCCCCTCCTTCAGTCCTGCAAATCAGTCATGATTAGCAGACAAATGGGTCAGAGCACTGCTGCTGCCTTCCAGTCCAGCTTGGATAGAGAAGTACTGCTCTTCTGCCTTCTCTGATGTTTACAGGCCAGGAGGAGTGACCCTGCTTCCTAAGTGTTTGTCTGCAGATCTTTTTTATGGATGTACCTTTCCCCTGCTCAATGTCTACCTTAGCCCAATTTGCACTTGGATCTATGACTGTGTGTGTAGAGAACCAACTGGCTATTCCAGTAATGGATGTGTTTGTGAGACTACTGATATTCATTCGATGGGAGCCTCATCTACCCTGCTCCAGGCCACTAGCGGAAACACAACTTGCATTCATATTGTTTTTTTTATTGTTTTTTTTTTTACTGTACTCTGTTTAAAACTCTGCTTGATGGAACCCACTTTATATACATTCTGAATTTCTAGGAAACTATCACACTGATATAATTTTTGTTTTGTTTTTCCATAGTAATAATTAAAGGGACTATCCACCTAAAAATGAAATGCATACAGAGCATGGTGAAGTAGCAGGACTCCCTTTACTTCCTCTAGCTTCCGTTCAGGTGCACTTTTGATCTGCAATGGCTTGATGTATGGTTTAGAAGAGTTGGATTTGTGGTTGAAAATGCACCTCTGTGTTTGTGCTTTGCACAAAGGACACAGGGAACGCAGCCAGTACAGTATTTGAATGCACTGGAGATGAGTCAGACCATTACCTGCCTGAAGTATATAATGTAATTTTAGATTTAGGTGGACAGATCTTTCATACTCCTTGCTGCCACACCACAATCATATAAACTAATTTAGCCCTAGAAAAGCCTTTTATGGAAACAATGGGCAACATGTTATTTAGTGAATGGAATTGGATGCTATATTAGCATTTAATGTATACATAAGGTCTCCTACTGAGAGTGTCAGGGAATGTAGATACTTTGCACCATACAGCTTGTAATCGAGTGTTGACCAGCTTGGAACGTCTATAAAAATGTTACCTAAGTGACTTAAGCTGGGTACACACTACAAAAATTTCAACCAACTTTTTATGCTGAGCGATTTTACATGCGATCGATGGTCCTATCGCTCAATCCATGGACTGCATACAAACTAGCCTTGTTTAGGACGATAAAGGGAAGAGCGGACGACCCTTTAGCAACTTTTTACAGCCATGTTGTCGTGAACAATGACTGTAATTTCGTACTCACTGTTGTGGATCGGTCGGAAGTTTATACACACTACACAGCGGAAATGAGATTGGAACGAAAATATTAAACGGTATGACCAACCAAATGAGGCAACAATCGTCCATTTGGGCAGACTTTCGACCATCGTGTCACTGCACACACTGACCCGACTTTTGAACGAGCGGTCGTATGTCGGCTGATTTAGCCGATTATTGGACGAAAACTGTGTAGTGTGTACCCAGCTTTACTGATTCCATTATTATTGCAAGTCTTTGGGACTTAGTGGTCCTTTTGTACACGTTGTTGTATTGTATAAGAAGCGGTACTTCTAGCCATAGGCATTCAGGTATAACATTCTATGTAATCTTCCAAGAATAATAATGTGTAGGAACTATTTCTGTAGCCTTGCTGGCACCTTATGTGTTGCTATGTAAATGTGAAGGTATAGAAGCCATTGGAAGCGAGGGTTTCATCCATTGTCATGTATGCATTATTGGTACATATTCAGTGGCATGAAATGCGCTGCCTGACGAGCATTGCCCTGCAGCAGTATGGGAAGAAGTCATTATGGCGCCATTTCAGATTACTCCAATATGAAATATCATTTTGTAACGTGTGTCAAACATGTCTCCACACATTAATATATGAACAAGCTGTTGTGGTTTGATAACCAGTTGCTCCAGTACATGTTCAGGTCTGTCCTGAAGCCATCACAGTAAGTTCACTTAGCAGGGGCATTTTAATCATTGGTCAACATATTTGACCCTCTTATACTAGTAATCTACCTATAGTCCATTGAGGAGATCCACTAACCATAGAGCACCATCATCATCATTGTATGCAGACCATCTGGCACTGCGGAATCTGTGATGTCTTATAAACAGATATATGATTACAACATAATAGGTACATAAATGCACATAAGTATAAAACAAGGTTTAATAGCTACTAATACAGTGATGGGACTTTTATTCCAAGTAATTGGGACTTTGTGTTTTCTGATTAAGGTTTTCTCCCCACAATTTAGAATCTTTTTATGCCTTAATTAACTGTGCTATAATTTATTTAAAAATCCCTGTCTTCCTCAGTGTTGCATCAATCCATCCTCATTAGCTTGTGTAGCACATTTGGTGACATTTATGAAAACTATTCTACAAGTAACTGTAGAAATGGAGGATTGCACATAGCAACCAATCCAATTCTATAATTTTTCGATGGCAGCTTAGAAAAAAAAAGCAAACCTTTGTATGCTATAGAACACTTTTCACATAGATGACCCCCAGTGACTGCAAGGCATTGGGCACAGGGACACTGTGTATATCTGTGACATTATCAACCAGCAGAAATGACTTTTCCCTTTTTCATTTTGTTTTTCTGAATGTTTTGACGCTGGTGTCTGAATGGAAGCCCCCTGAACTGCAATTGCTTTTTACATGAATCATTTTATTAACAGTTGTTATAACATTTTGTCATTATGTTGGAAACAATATATATGACTAAGTGAAAGACCTGATGACATGCTATTTTAAAGAAGATAAAATCTGTCTTGTGTATTTGCTTAATTATGTAAATACTTGGGAAAAGCTTTCAACACATCAGTATAAGAGGAGTCCTGGAGGGAAATCTTTTATTGCTCTGCCAATCGAGCACCCTGGGTCAGGACATGCACTGAATGTGTCTGTGAGATGTGTTACATAGTGCTAGTTAGTGTGGAAAGACAGCAACAGTGTGAACACTTGCAAAAGTAGGTGCAATGGCTTATGTGAGTTCTCTCTGTGGTTTGAGTTCTCTCTGTGGTTTGAATCATATAGGAAATCTGTCTACAATAAAAAAGGACAAACATTAGGAACATCCCCTACCATGGACCCCCACAGGTCATGTACAACTGCCAGTTGCATATTGGTGTTGAGTTTGCATCAAAAAAATGCAAAGTCATGTGAAAATGCATATAAATGCTATGCTATACATGCAGTGGATATGTGCTGGATGGGTTCACCTGAGTTGGGTAATGCGTACAGAGAGGTAAGAGGGCCCTGCTCTCAAGCTTACAATCTATGGGACAATGGTTTGATACACAAGGGTAAGTGCTACATCATATTGAATATTTATCCAGCTAGAATGCAAAGGTTACAAAGTATTGAATGGGCTGTATGATCAGACACAAAACTATGTTGGCCAGAGGGTTGTTGTCTTGTGCTAGCTGTGTAGAGGGTGTTAATAGGGTAATCTAGGGAGATTAAGAGGGTGGTAGAGGAATATTATAAGCTTGTCTGAAGAGGTGGGTTTTCAGAGAACGCTTGAAGGTTTGAAGACTAGAGGAAAGTCTGGTGGTGCGAGGGAGTGATTCCATAAAGTGGGTGCAGCCTGAAAAAAGTCCTGTAACCGAGAATGGGAGGATGTGATGAGAGTGGAAGAGAGACGCAGATCTCGTGCATAATGGAGGTGTCGAGTTGGGAGATATTTTGAGACAAGTGAGGAGATGTATGTTGGTGCAATTTTGTTGATGGCCTTGTATGTTAGTAGAAGAATTTTATATTGGATTTGTTGATAAACAGGCAACCAGTGTAGAGACTGACAGTGACTCAGCAGATGTAAAATTTGCAATGAAAATCAATCTAGCCGCTGTGTGCAAAATAGATTGTAGGGGCTCGAGTCTGATTTTGGGAAGACCAGTAAGGAGGGAATTACAATAGTCGATGCGGGAAATGATTAGTGCATGAATTAAAGTTTTTGCAGTATCTTGTGTGAGATATGTATGTATTCTGGAAATGTTTTTTAGATGTATGCAGCATGATGTATATATAGAGTTGATGTGGGAAGGATAGTTGAGATTTAAGGATTGCCCCCAGGCAGTGAGCTTGTGGGGTGGGATTTATGGTCATGTCAACAGAAATAGAAATGTCATGCGTGAAGCTTCTATTGTTGGGTGGGAATATTATTCATTCTGTTTTTGAAAGATTGAGTTTGAGTTGGTGAGAGGACATCCAAGATGAAATGCCAGTCAGTAATGCGAGACAACACAGATGGTGAGAGATCAGGAGAGGATAGATAAATTTGTGTATCATCCGCATAGAGATGATACTGAAATCCAAAGGAGCTTATAAGTTTTCCTAGAGAAGTGGTGTAGATGGACTGAGCCTTGTCGTACTCTAATTGATAAAGGAAGCGGAGTGGAGGTTGTTCCAGAGAAATTAACACTGAAAGAGCGATTAGATAGGTAGGATGAGATCCAGTATAGGACATTGTCTTGAAGACCTAGGGATTGTAGCGTCTGTACGAGGAGAGAGTGGTCAATAGTGTCGAATGCAACAGAGAGATCCAGGAGAATTAGAAGAGAGTAATCGCCTTTAGTTTTAGCTGTGATCAGATAATAGACAACCTTGGTCACCGCAGTCTCTGTGGAGTGTTGATAGCGAAAGCCTGATTGAAGAGGATCCAATAGGTTGTTTTTCAGAAAGGAAACGTGTGAGGCGAGTGTAGGCAATTTGCTTGAGAAGCTTGGAGGGGCCCGGGAGCTGATAGATGGGGCAGTAATTAGAATAGGAGTAATCATCATCATTTATTTATATAGCGCCACTAATTCCGCAGCGCTGTACAGAGAACTCATTCACATCAGTCCCTGCCCCATTGGAGCTTACAGTCTAAATTCCCTAATATAGACACACACTCACACAGACACAGACAGACAGAGACTAGGGTCAATTTTTGATAGCAGCCAATTAACCTAGCAGTATGTTTTTGGAGTGTGGGAGGAAACCGGAGCACCCGGAGGAAACCCACGCAAACACAGGGAGAACATACAAACACCTCACAGATAAGGCCATGGTCGGGAATTGAACTTATGACCCCAGTGCTTTGAGGCAGAAGTGCTAACCACTAGGCCACTGTGCTGCCCACACTGTGTGCTTGTATAGTGATGGAAAGATACCAGTAGAGAGTGAGAGATTACAGATTTTAGTTAGAGGTGGAATGAGCACAGGAGACAGGGATCTACCAATTTGTGAGGGAATAGGATCAAGAGGATAGGAGGTAGAGTAGGAAGATAAGAAGAGAGTAGAAAATTCCTCTTTCTTCATTTGTGGGACAAGGTACATGCTTTAGTGAAGAACCTTGAAAAGGCGGCGCTTCCTTAAATTACTACTTTAAGAAGTCGGATCACATTCAGACTCTGGAAGGTGACGTCATCGCCCGCTGACGGCTTGTTCAGGTGCCGCAATTGAAGAAAGTCTGCGTTGGAAGGTGTCAGTGTTTTCGGTCAGTCGGCGATCAGATCTTCAGCTCCATCCTGCCGGGGTAAGTACTGTCTGGTTTTACAGCTTCGGTAAGGTGACTACCACCAATGAAGAGAGGGTGTCAGAGGATGCTGGGAAGGAATTGAGCTATTGCTAGTCAAGGGAGATGATACCATTTCAAGTCTGATTTTATCAATCTTGTCCTTGAAGTAGGAAGCAAGATCCTGGGCACTGGTGGTAGTTGGAGGGTTTGGGGTCGGAGGTTTGAGAAGAGATTTACTGTATTTGCCGGCGTATAAGACGACCCCCAACATTTCCACTCAAAATATAGAGTTTGTTATATACTCTCAGTATAAGACTACCCCCTCTTCCGCACACCTTCCACACACCAAATAAAACGTAAAAGAACATCAGATTTGATTTCAACATGTTAATTTATATTCGAATGCTTTAAAACTTGCATCATATTTCTTTCTTTTTGCTGGTGCCATGATAGGGTTGATAGGGGTTTGACTGCTGGACATTTTCTATGCTGTATTGTACTGTACAATGGTGCAGTACTGTGGTTGGCTGTTGGCTGTATACAAAGCCTGATTGGATTGGTCCCTGCTCCCTGTCTGCCCTCCCTGTCTCCCTGTCTCCATGTCACTAGCAGCAGTCTGGTCCACCCTTGAATCCATATTATGGATAGTACCAGTATTATAGTACCGTACCATATATTAATACCAAGTGACATACTGTATATTATAACCTGATAAGAGATTTGGATAGGGAGTATTTATCAAGTTATGCATAAGAAGGGGGGCGAGGAGAAAGTTGTAAAATGTATAAAAGTATACCCCTGTGTGCATTTATTGTTACCGGTTTCACATGAGTGCCATTAGTATTAGTGCCATTACAGTACCTTTCATTGTCACCATTGTACGGCCACAACGCGACTGCAGCGCCTCCGGCCAGTCCTTGCATCTCCCTGTTATTGGCACTAGTGCGCAAGTCCGCATGTGCGAGCTCTGCGTAGACAAGGGGCGGGCCGGAGCGCCGCTGCTTCCCGCCGAGCAGAACGGGCCGGTCACGCTGAAAAAGCTGGCACCCCTGTATCGCTGCTGATGCTCGCCACAGCCACACTGATGACCCGCCGCGGCCGCACTGGATGGTATGTAGAATGAGGTGGGCGGGCATTGGGAGGCCATTATGGGCACCGGGTGAGTATCGGAAGGCCACTATGGCAGCTATGTCTATCCCAACTGAAGTGCACCCGGCGTATAAGACGACCCCCCCACTTGGAGGCATGTTTTTCAGGGCAAAAAAGTCATCTTATACGCCGGCAAATACGGTAAATGTTTTAAAAAGGCATTTGGGGTTAGAAGCCTGAGCATAGATGAGAGATTGGAAGTTTAGTAGTGTCCAGAGCACTTCGCTAGGAGTGGTAGATGGCAGTATATGTGCTGAAATCATTAGAGGTACAAGATTTACGCCAGTGACATTCAGCTTTACGAGAGTTTTTTCAGATTTCGTGTGACTTTAGTGTGCCATGTGTGACAACGAAATCTACGCGGACTATGAAGAGTCGCTGGAGGCCACTATGTGACAGAGCTGTAGGTGAGACGGTGTCTGATTGTGTGAGCCATGTTTCTGTTATTGCTAGAAGGTTGAGGTTGTTTGAGAGGAAGAGGTCATGAATGGAGGTAAGTTTGTTACAAACAGAACGTGCATTTCAAAGAGCACATCTAAAGCACTTTGGAAGAGAGGGGAGACAAGGTGATGTGTTTGAGGTTTGCTGGATATATGTGTGTGGGAGAAGTGAGGGGGACCTGGATTAGGTGATATATCACCAAGTAATAGAAGCAGGGAGGAAGAAAGATGATTGTAAGATGTGTGTCCTTTTAGTTTCTGGCGACAGGTTGAGGCTGTTATAACTATTGAATTTAAATAGGAAAACAGTTCATGAGTGTTAAGTAGAGGTGAGTGAAGTAATGAAGGCACAATATATTATAAAGCATATTAAATTAAGCAATGCTATGAGCTCTGTGTCCCCTCACTGCCCCTCTGTCCCATCGCCTTCCCGCAAAGTTATCATGTTTCTACATCTCTCTCATGTCTTTCTGTACTTGCATCTTCTTCACCTCTCCCTTATGTCTCCGGATATATTTACTTTGTCCCCTTATATGCCCCTATCTTCATCCCTGTTACCCCCCTCCCTTTTCTCTCTTTACTTGCTTTCCTCTGTGCTTCACTCCCTTACTTACCCTCTTTATCTATACATGTTCCTTCTCCTATTTTCATTGGGGATGTATGATAAGAAGGATCTAAATTGCTACTTTAATTATATTTGATCACATTTCCTAATGCTGGCATTTGCAAAAATATTACAAATGCATAAAAATTAAAAAAAAACTACACAACCCATTTGAGTCCTTTTGTAGAGAGAGTAACGTGTTGCACAGAGAGGCAAATTATTAAAGATTACATTCTTATTACAGGCAGTGGGATTAAAAGCTTCAGAAAGTAAAGTTAATACAGAATGTCCATCTCTTACGATGTTTTTCTATACACAGCAGAGCTCGTGTCTTCAAACCTGAATGGCAGGCATTGGACCTCTATTTAAAATGTCAGAAGCAATAGTTAGCACTTGGCTGCAGGGCACATATGACGTCAAACATCAAGATTTGTCCTCATATGGACACTTTTACCCGGATAACAATTTTCAGAATACCTGATGTGTATCACATCAGACTGTGATTTATGTTTGTCTTTACATAGGTGTTCATTCTAAAGTTATGAGCTGGTCACTATTAAAGAAATATAAACCTGCTTTGTTTAAGTGATATTATGAATTTATTTGTAGGGATACTATGGCTTTGTGACATACTGCAGGGATAACTATGGCTTTGTGACATACCGCAGGGATAACTATGGCTTTGTGACATACCGCAGGGATAACTATGGCTTTGTGACATACCGCAGGGATAACTATGGCTTTGTGACATACCGCAGGGATAACTATGGCTTTGTGACATACCGCAGGGATAACTATGGCTTTGTGACATACCGCAGGGATAACTATGGCTTTGTGACATACCGCAGGGATAACTATGGCTTTGTGACATACCATTGCACTGGGGAAACCTTTGCTGCTTTAGAAAAATGGGCACAAGTTGTGCCTCCAGAATGAGCTGTTCTTTTAATATTAAGCTTTGTATTTCACAAACACAGAACATCAGTACGAGAACCCACATTTTGCTGAGCACAGGAACTATTCAGAAATATTAGTTAAATATATTTTATCGAAGGTAAGAAGCCCGTCCTGTCTGCAGTTTATCTGCTTAATATAGGTCTACTCGCTTCAGCAGTAGTGACGGGGCTCTTACACAGCCGCTCCTGCAGCCACATGAGTCTTGCTATCCCGGCCAATTGAGGAGGAGGAGGAGTAGATGGGGGCACAGGGGGCACACCTGCTCTCTGCAAGAGGCTGGCCTGTACCTCCTGCATATGCTGAATGGTGGTGGGCTGCCTCTGAATAGTGTGCATAAGAACTAGAGATGCTCACTGACCCTCGTGTTTTGGTTTTGGATCTGTATTACCTTCGGGTTTTGGTTTTGCCAAAACCGCCCTTGCGTGTTTTGGTTTTGTTTAGCCATTTTTTTTACAAAATTAAATTTTTTGGGCTAAAAGCACATAATTTAGGTATTATTTTGTACCTACATTATTAACCTCACTAACACTATATTCCAGTGATTTCCATTCAATTTTTACCATCTCACAGGTCACAATATGCTTTTCATACACTTTCAGCCAAATAGTGCAGCGATCTTTCTGGATGGTAAGCGACAGAGCAATGACTCAAACACACGGCAGTTCCTAGCACATCTAGGACACATTGGCAAACAGCAGTGGCAGAAAAGAAAAGTGGGGCAAGATGGAATTGTCCTTGGATCATGAAACCAGTTATGGTTCATTGGATCGCTACACCTGTTTCTTGGATAAGTGAGGTAATTTTACAGCTAATACATGGCAACGAGCGCTGAGCCCCCGTGATGAGTGCTTTTATCAGAGACACACACCAATCCAAGTTGCCAGACAATGCACTAAAAAGATCCATTGAAATTCATAGCAAAAAGCCAGTTCATCAGTGAGCTTTGAATCAGCCCCAATTCCCACAAACTTATAATCTAGTTAGGTACCTTTCATGTAAAGTGCTGATTACAAATACAACAAAACACGTGTGGGAGAATGTGGCCTCTAAGAGGCTGACTACTAGATACAAAGACATAACATGGATGGCTATCCAGGGATGTCTGCCTCTCATGACATTCATGCACTCCCAGAACCTGTGCCGATATGTCCACTGCCCCTTCTCCAGAAGGGAAACAGTACAGCGTTTTTTTTTGGGACTGCCCCACTGCACAGGCACTGTTGGATGCCTTGGAACATGAACATAAGGACAGTGTGCCCAGAACTTGCCTTTCATAACATTCTGTATTTTATGAATTATTTCCTGGGACCCACATCATTGGGGTAATCCCGGAGCCTAATGAACTGCTTTAAGGACGCTATTTGGCTTGCCAGGAATCGCCTCATCTTGAAAAGGGAGAAGATGACCATCCAGGACTGTCGCAGGCTGATCCACAGCCTACTAAGAGACTATAACACCATTGACAGACCGGAGTAAGAGGAAGATGATTCATTTTCTGTCTCCCTCTTCTCCTCCCCCTATGTGTCTGTTTATTCAATGTAACACTGTTCTACAGACAAGCCTGCTTGTCTTCCTCTTCATCTTTGACTGTTCGCAATGGAGCACTCATCTTTGGGTGTATATTAGACCCTACACTTATTAGTGCAAATTAAGAAAAAAAGCCTGCAAAGACTTGTAGATTAATAAAAATGACCAAAGCAGCTCTTCTATAAGGGTGTATATATTACACCCTACACTTAGTGCAAATTAAGAAAAATACAGTTTAATCCCTGATAGGCCCTCCCTAAACAATACAATGCTATATTAGGAGTTCAGTACTCTGACAATTCAACTGTTTTATAAGGGGGTATATGAGACCCCAAACACTTTGTAGTGCAAATTCAGAAAAATACACACCCTCCTATTTCTACTCTATCAATTTGCCCTCTCTACTGTGACCTAACCCATCTCTGTCCCTCTCTCAAATGGTGCTAGATCGCCATGGAGGCGGGTATTTATTGATTCCAAAACTTGCGAGATCCGACGACGTCACAATGACATTTTGCCTTGTTTTAGAATCCAAATAGGCGCGAGAATACCGAGCCAACTCAGCTCGGATCCCCGAAGTTCGGGTGGGTCCGGTTTCAAGGAAACTGAGCCCGCCCATCTCTAATAGAAACGATCCTGCTCCTACTCCCACCACAAAACATGCAAATTCTAGAAGAAAAAAAATGCAGAGAATCTACCGTAATGACCTATCTTCCAGAATTAAACCTACTAATCCTATTTGATGTGCAATTGTGTGGGCAGTTATAACCTGTCTATTGAAAGCAAAATTATGTCTCTGTGATATGCCAGATGGAAGGCTAAAGGTTTTGGACCAATTTTTGAACAAGTTATGGTTCACACCCATCTCCTTCCCTTGTTAGCATACACACTGCCCCCTGATGTAATTGGTTTCATATCAGTATGTGTTCCCTGTGTGTTTATCTGTAGTCTTTGTTTACCTATGCTAAGTAGTATCGGCCTGAGCCATTTTACTAGCACCCCATTACTGACTGGTACTTTACTGTCGCCTAATTTCATAATGTTGGGAAGAGCTCTATTTACAGCCTTCCTGCTGTCGCATAATGGTGGAATTCCCAGCCCAGAGATTCCTTTCATTTCTTAGATCAAGTTCTTCTCAGACTTCAGTGTTCTGTCTGGGCCTGGCCAACCTGTGGCTTTCCAGGTGTTGTGAACTTACAAGCCACAGTATGCTCATCTTCGAACATGTATTAAGGAAGAGGATATCTGGCCTTGCAATCCTCCTGCAGCCCCCAGCCAGTCCTGCGTGCATCCGGATCAAGGTCTTAAATGGTTAGTTTCATTCCACGGCAACTGCTTCCATGCTCCCTGATCCATCTTAGGACTCCCGGAAGGTCTATTGGGAACCATAATCCTCCAAAACTGTCAGTCAAGACCTCTCCACGCACTGGTCTTTTATACCCGCTCCGGAAATGTTTTGATGTGGACATTTCTTATTTGAAATGATAGATCTGACCATGTGTTGTATGGATGGTGATATATTTCTCTCTGACATGTGATCTGATACCTGTTCTAAGGAGACACTTAGCCCACTAGCTATAACCCTCTGCTGTGTCACAGGACATAATGATCAGTAGGGGTGTCTGGGTATGGAAAATGGTCAGTTTATATGTTGGCAAAGCTAAATAAACCACTTTAGCTGCCCACAGTGAGTTACAGCCATTCATCTTTTTTATTTTAAAAAGTGTCATACAGCAACTTCGCTGCTAAATAGTATTTGAATACATCTGGCGCTGTGGACCTTTGCAGTGCTGATAGAGCCATCCTCCCCATAGGTACTTGTACTTTACTACATCTGTAGTAAAAAAAAAAAAAAGTATAATATTTATAGGACCTCTGAGAGCAGAAGTGAATGCCATACCTTCATCTTACCTGAATGTTGTTTTATAGCTGTAATATTAGATTGGACATAATATAGGGCCTGAGTCATTAAGGAGAGCAAAGCATAAAAAAGGAGTAACTTTGCACCTGGGCAAAACCATGTTGCATTGGAGGGGCAGGTAAATTTAAAATGTGGGGCCTTATTTTATAGTTTGGATATAACATGTCCTAGATCCAAAATTTCAGTGTAAAAATAAAGCTATCAAGTATTTGTGTAATGTAGATGAAAAAACAGCCAGTATTTAACTTATGCGCAAAATAATAAACCCCTTGCATCGTGTCATGGTTTGTCCCGGAGAACATTTACTCCTTTTTTAGCGTTACTTTCCTTAATGACATGGACCCATACTGTTTAAATTTATCTCTATAGGAGTCCTATCTGGCCCAGATGCCTTGCGTGATGGGAATTACATTGGTTCTATTAGCGTAAAAGGTGCATCTATTGCTAAGGCATATTCCACTGAAAATGTAGGCAAAGTTATTGTGTCTAGGTATATCTGTATATCCAATGAGCATGTGGTGGCGATGTCGAGTTCCTTATAAAATAGCCTGAGGCACACATTAACATCTGCTGGATTAAATAGAAGATTGTCCCATATATCTAATTACATGTATAGGTGTCTAAGTTTTCTTTTGTCAATATGGCTAATGGCCGCTAACCGTTTGCCTGCTTTCTCCTCATATTCACAGTACTTAGATTTGGATTTATAGATTTGTTGGTCTCTAGCTGTTTTGATCCAATCAGAGTGTTGCTTCTCAGCCTCTTCCCGTCTTACCCTCATTTACTTGTTTTTATTTGTGATGTGATTTGCCTTTTACTTCTCTCACTAATGCTCACCATGTTCCCTTTACCCTTTTATATGCAAGGAGATCGCCTGTTACTACTGCTCACATTGGCCTTAGCAGTAATAGCAAATCATTTTTCTCCCAACAATTTTTTCTGCTTTTGTTTGCTTGAGAAGGAGCTATAAAATGCAATCATTTATATTGGAGCATGATCTGAAATTACCCAAGATAAACTGGTCATTGATTGAGTATACGGTGTGTGTGTGTGTGAAACACTGGGAAAGTTGTAGATGGTCTGTCTGTATGTCCCAGGTCTCGCTTATAATGTTTAAAATCCAGGGAAGACCGCTTTCCAAATGGCTTGGCTTAACTAAGAATAGTTTAAGGGTTCTCTGCAGTGAAAGGAGGAAAGAGGACAGGTCTCCATTCCAGAGGAAGTGTCCCGACCTTCTGGACACCCAGCCAGACAGCAGGCTGAGTTAGCAGCTGCAACTGCATCTATAAAAGGGTGTGATAATTTGCTGTGTTTAGCTCACTACCTGCGGAAGGAGGCAGGAAGCCTATGTAGAGACACCCAGCGGGATTGAAAAGTGGATATGTTGCCAATAGCAACCAATCAGATTCTAGTTATTTATGTAGAGCATTCTACAAAATGATAGGTAGAATCTGATTGGTTGCTATAGGCAACATCTCCACTTTTCAAACCCACCAGAAATTCGCAGCTTGTTGAATTTACCCCCTAGTGTGCTTGTAAGCGAGACAAACTTTCCTACAATTCAGCATCGGATCAGATCAACATTGGTTAATCAGGCCTTCACCCCTCTTTCTCATCTAGTATATGAGGATCAGATGATTTCAACATACACAACACGGTCAGCCATTTTTGTTGTCACAGGGTGTTCCCACACTCACTGGGGTTATTTTCTGTGTTCTAGTATGGATTACTGGATTAGTTCCATGGAGCTAACTTGTAGCACTTCCTCTCACAAACTCCGAGTTATGTGCCCCTCCCTTTCTCCTACTCTGCACCACATGACCCTTAAGGACTTTCATACATTTAAATATTTGTATTACACTGACAGACATGTGCTTTACCTAAAGTGTAAAAGGCATCCAAGTGAAATCATAGGCTGAGATGTCATTCTCACCAGAAAAAATGGCTCTGTGGGTGCCCACATACCATAGAACACTTAAGTAAATCTGCTCAGCTACCTCTTTGATTATGTCAAATTGTCCACATAGCAATAGAAAACTGGGATCAAAACTGTACCCGCATTGTTCTGTGGAACAGGATAAAGGGACATAAATCCGCTTTTATTTTGTTATACAATTATTATGATGGCTTACTAATATTCACCCTCTTGTTGAACTATAGAAGATTATCTGTGGCTGGAGGTGATCTTGTCACTTACTTATTCTGCACATTTGTACATGAAGTAAACCTACTCTAATTGGTAGTTACCCCAGTTGCAGAACAGTGTATGTCCCAGCATTCATACTCATCTACGGCATCTAGTGTAAAAACTGCATTCTATGCATATGTTACCTGATTCTGGTGCAGAGCCCTCTCATTTACAGGGTCAATGACTGGTCTTGCATAGCTATCAATAAAGCTAATTCTCAAACTGCAAACGGTCAGCTCCTATGAACTCTTACTCTACTCTCTCCTTTTACTCTCCCTATGCATTATTTCTCCATCGCTGCTGTTCTCTTTAACCCTCGCTATTACTCACTGTGTTATTACTCCTTTAACTTTCTTTCTTTTTTTGATACATTATATTTGAATTTCAAGAGTTTAACAAGGGGAGGAAGGTATAGAAAAGGAGGCAGGGAGGTAGGGGTACATGTATTGGTTTAACAGATAAACGTCATATTATATCATCGGCAGCACAGTGGCTTAATGGTTAGCACTTCTGCCTCACAGCACTGGGGTCATGAGTTTGATTCCCAACCATGGCCTTATCTGTGTGGAGTTTATATGTTCTCCCTGTGTTTGCGTGGGTTTCCTCCGGGTGCTCCAGTTTCCTCCCACACTCCAAAAACATACTGTTATTGGAGTGTGTAGTAGTAACCTACTGTTAGGTTAATTGGCTGCTATCAAAAAATTGACCCTAGTCTCTCCCTCCCTGTCTGTCTGTGTGTGAGTGTGTGTCTATATTAGGGAATTTAGACTGTAAGCTCCAATGGGGCAGGGACTGATGTGAATGAGTTCTCTGTACAGCGCTGCGGGATTAGTGGCGCTATATAAATAAATGGTGATGATGATGATTATAGGTTGGATACATATTACTCCGTTAACGTCTTCGACTATCATTCAGATCCTTCTTTACAGGTTAATCCTCAGCCCTCTTGTTATATCTCATCACTTTATGTTCCCCCACTTTTGACTGTCTCCAATTACAATTTCTATGTGTTTAAATTTTGTTTATTGAATGCATATAGTTAGATAAAAGTCCAGCAATGTCACCATATAACGCATAGATTACAAGGTTTTCCCTTTTCAAATAAATTAATCAATAAAGAAAAAGAGAAGATTGACAGAAGAAGATACATATGTATATATATGTATATATATATATATATATATATATATATATATATATATATATATATATATATATATAATTATGGAGAAAAAGGAACTAGAAAGAGTAGGCACGAGACAAGGGGCCTGGAGGGATACGGGATGATGAGGTGGGGGGATCGGAGGGTAGTCTCCCATTAGTCCGGGAGAACTATTTCAGAGGTGTCTCGGGCATTCCGGGAAAGTTTGCAAGTATAGGGTAATGCGTATGTGTTGTATGTCATGTCTGCGTGAAGATCACTCTGTGAACTTTGTCCTACAGTGTCAGGAGTGCCAGGTGTTATTTATGAAGTGGAAGTGTTGGTAGAGACTTGTTCAGGGTACCTGGCTCAGATTTTGGCAATGCCGCTGTCCTCTTCATGTTTATATTGCATGACTCTTTCCTTGTTTTTGGAGGACTTGTGTTCTCTAAGACTATGTAACCTGTCTATTTCCTCATTGGTACTTCTCTTACTTTGGGGCATATTTTATCGAAGACCTTTTTCATTGAAATCCCCTGAAAACTGGTGTTAAGCCGCATTTTAAAGAGTTCCCTTAATTTATGACTAGGGCATCACAGCAGATATCTCTGATAGGTTTCTATGGGGACTGCTATTTTGCACCATTTAACAAGTTCTGAAAATCAAAGATTTTTGGAACTTGTGCCGATGTCTAACGTCGGCTTTAACTGGCGTTAGCCATTGACGCCTATGGGGAGACCACTGCGGTAGAGGGATCTTCGGATCCCTCACCGCATCTTACTGCTCTCGCCTCCAATCACTATCGCAAAGGTGGTCACTTTGCAATAGTCACTATGGAGGACATAGGGAACAGGTCTTTGCAGGAACAGCAATTTGTTGTGACTGCTCTTCCTATTGAAGATTTGTAATAAATACTCACGATATTTAAATCCTTATCTATGATAAGGATTGAAATGGATCGTGTTCTAAATGCGTTTATTAATAAATATGCCTCTTTGCGTTGTTAGTATTTTGAAATAAATATATTGTACAAAATAGCCTGGCTCTATGTGTAGGATTAGATCAGCTATGAGAGTTTAGGTTTTGTCACATGTCTCTGCTGCCATCTAGCTGCAATGAGTTTCACTTTTGCTTGTAGTGCAGTAAGTGGTTAAATGAATTGTAATTTACTTTGGAATGTCTCTAAATAGCTTTATAAATCATTCATTATATTTTTCTATACTTAATTCTGGTCATCCCTCCTGTTTAAATATAGAACTTTTTGTGGGGGGGTTTAAGCACTATAAGTAAACTCTGACACTCTTGTAAATAAAACACATAATTAATATTTGTAATATGTACACAAATCCAGTGACTGTAGGATCCTGGGCAGTGAGTGCATAAGCACAGATGATAACATGACAACTTGCTGTAGTTTTCAAATAGATTGATTCACGGAGAACAGTCGGCTCATATTGACAAAGGTCAGTGGTTCCTGAATTATCTAGAAATGGCAGTTAAAATATTAGTCTAATGAGAATTCCACACTGAAGTGTTGGGTTCATAATCTGTTGTTTAAAGTGTTTTCCACTTTAAATATCATTTTTAGTAAATCTACTCCCTTCCATATAATGATAGCTTGGTGGGAGTCCCTTTCCTGGGACCCCCTTTATTTGTTGTTTTTAGTACAGTTCCAGCTTAGAAATGGTGTTTCAGCGATGTAATTGGTTCCTAGTTAATTGATAGCCTGTTTCCAATGTGTGTAGGTGATGTGTTTACAACACCATTGTTTTTTCCTAGCAAATATTTTTATTTTAACTCTCCTTTTCAAATTACTCAGTGTGCTGATCCTCAGCCAAAAGAGAAAATCCGGCGTTACATTCACCATTTATGTCTCAAAGGGGGAAAGAAAAATTCTTTCCCAACCGCAGGATTTCCCGCATGTCCCCCACCCTTCCTATAATGAATATGTACTGCAGACCCCCTCAATGTTTTCTTTCTAAAAATAAAGCGATACCCCTTGAATTATTGAATACAATTATGTGCAAAATATTTAGTAAACAAAAATGGTCTGTGCAAGTGTAGATCTGGAGAGTGTTGTACATTGTTATACAACAATTGTTGTGCATTTAATCTTGCTATAGTTTCCTTCATGGTCATCCATTGTTACCTGCAGATTTTAGTTTACGGATATAGTTTTTTATACCGGTTTTTATCCAGAAAAAAATTATTTAAGTAGACAACAGGTACACTTTATATTTTCTGCAATAAATTACAGTTTTGCTTGACTGCGGGTTTTATTCCAACGTTTCTCCGTAATCCATTATACATCATTTTTCACTTTTCAGTAATTTAAATTATGGTGATTTTTTCTTTAGACATTTCTTCAGTGTTGTATACTGTATTAATTTATAATGTTATCCTCCATTCAGGTAAAAAGTATTTGGTTCTGTACAAAACAAGGCAATGGTGTATGAGGGATTGTACGTTGCTCTCTAGATGGTCACATGGGTAGATGTGTGGCATGGATTTGTTAGGACAGAACACTTACAAGAGTTGTGGCTAGCAGCCCTTAGCTCACCATGCTCTTGGCTTGTTCGTCTGCGCACATTGTCACCTGTGCTATGGACGTATGCGTTCTGACAGTGTTTTTCTTTTCATATTATTTTGCATGGTTGTTCTAGAAGTGTCTTCTCCGGTAACCATAGCACCCTCAGCACACATTGTGAATTAAATAATGGAGGTCTTTGGTGACACAAGTTTGTTACAGAAAGTTTCTCTGCGTTCTTTTTATGGCCAAGTAAGACAGAATTTACAGGGAGCTGAAATCATTGTAGCTAATTAGTTGAATGGCCCTATTATTTATCCAGGGACACGTAGTACAATAATTGCTATTGCAGGTTTGAAACATCTCGGGGATATTAATTCCAGAGCCTTCATGTCATCTCAGTACAGTAAAACTTCCTAATGGTACCCTGAAGGTGCATAATCTCATTTTAAAAGTACTTCTTCTTTTTTTTTCTGGTCGAACTGGCAGAATCTCTTTCCATAAAAAAGGGAAAAAGGGGGAAGAAGATAATATTTTCTTCTGAAGAAATGTAAGCATTTTCTTATTATTTTTCAGCAGGTGACCTTTGGCAACCCTCATGATGTCTGAAGCAAATGATGAGGAATCCCAGTTATTTCTACTGGCTCTTAAAGTGTGAGGATGATGCACATGTTGTGCACGTATAAGGCTAATTAGGGAATACCTGCTGTTGTGATTAGGAGAGAGGCGTTCTAGAGTTAAGGGATTCACCTCACAGGCTTGTGTTCTGAGAGACTGGCTATAGATGTTTAGCGGAATCTAAATTTGTGCTTGACGATAAGTTGCTGGGCTACTGACCGGTGAGGCTATGGTCTGAGTCCTGTGTGTCTTGTGGTATCATATTTAACACCTCATCAGTTCCCTACACGTTGGCTGCAGCCAGTGACACAGCAGACCATCCCAAAATGGCCGTGGTTTTGTATTTATTGCTCTCAGTCAAGCAAAATCTAAGCCTCATTGATTTCTCTCCGGTAACACATCTGTTTTCGGCTGCTACATTTCCCATCACATCCCTATGTAGTTCTTACTCCAAACTTTTCTCATTGTGTCCATTCTTCTTTCATTTCCTTGAAAGTCAACAACCATTCCTGTGTGTTAATTCTTTTGGCCACGTAACATGGCTGTGCAACGGTGTCTGTACAGTCGTTTCTCAAACCTGTCTCCAAGTGCAGCCGTCAGGTCATGTATTGTATTAATATTCCTCTACTTGATCAGAGATATATTTAGTATCTGCTATGACACATTTGTCTGTTCTCATATATTGGCTTTTCTGTTACTTTTGATTAGTATTCAATAATTATTATTAAGAATCTTTGAAGATTTCTGATTACCACGTTCTGTTGGGCATATACAATGTTTTTGTGATTCACATACACATTGATTTAGTGTAGGGGTTAATCTGATGTTAATGTATTATGATAATAGTGGCTTGTGGGTCCTGTTTGGTAGGCTATGGTTTTGGTTCAGTGTTGTGCTCACTAAAGGTAATAAAAACCTGACATAGTAAATTGTGACATTATTCCTGATTATTTTTTTTTTTTTTTTTTGTCACTATATAGTTTATAGCTTCATAACCTTGTGTGGTGGCTAAATGTAATAACTTCTAGTTGAAGGCTTGTTTGGCTTTATAAAACATGAGTTGCAACAGTCTTTCCAATAGCGGGTACTGAAGGGGTGTCACAACTACAAACAATAGCAGTAGCTGTATGTTATCTATCGGATACTGAACCTCCACTGTGCAAATTAGGATTCTAAATCTGACATCACTGTGTATCATATCTACCCTAAACAGTCATTGTCACATATTTCTACAAGTTTGTTTGTAGTTTTGATCCAGTCTATTCTACAGTGCTATGGTTTGTTATGTTTTTAAATGATCTAAAATGACAATACAAGTGAATATTTCTTGTGTTTCAGTTCAATATAAAGGCAAAAGGATGCATGCCTAGTGCTTTTGTATCAGTCATGGACCTCTGAGATGGCATCTATCTATTTTATCAATTTATAGTAGGGAGCATTTTTTTATTTATTTTTTTAAAAATACACATTCTCCTAACAGGTACTGTACACATCCAAACGAGCTTATATAGATATAAATGTCATTAATTTTTTTTTATGACACCATTCTTATGTAAGATTATTATATAAGTTAAGGTTCAATAGTACAGGGCATCTATGATTTAATATACTTTATAAAAAAAAATTAGTACAATAACATTTTTTATTCTCCCTTACTAGTATGAACTTAGATTTGCAATGATTGTTCATATCACATAGCATAGCTTTGCTGAACAGTACAGGAAGCTGCTGTTTGTCATGCAGAAGATCTTCTTTTGTACGCCTGGTTTTTGGATGCTTCAAAGGAAGTGAGCTTGTGTGTGAAGTCCCAGCTGCAGTCAGAATACACCAGAATGAGTGAGGTATTTATCACCCCACAAAGATAAAGCTGGAACTGAATGAGGTGCTGTAAACACAGAGAGTAGGAAATGTTTATGGCTGGCCTGCTGTGGTGTAAATGCTGCGTCTCTGGTGAGCTGGCTGTCATGTGATTGTCTCCTATTTGGGCACCATGATCTGATCTCAAGATGTTCTCACAGGACAGACGGTCCCCCTTCCTTTGGTAGGGTTTTAACTGAGGAAGGAAAGGGAGGAGTAGAATCTTTTCACAAGATCATTTTGTTACTTTACTGGGTGTCTCCTTATCAAAGGAGCATGTCCAGTATGTTGGAATCAGATCTCCTGTGTCTGTGTATTGTACAGATAATATATCCACCAATCTTTAAGCATTTTCTCACTATAATATATTACCATTCAAATTTATTTACAGAGTGATTAGCATATTACACAGGATTTTACAGAGATTATTTAACCACTCCTTGCTACATTGGAGCTTAAGTTAAAATTCTCATACAAACACACACGAAATAGGTTCCACTTTGTCAGCAGCTATTTAACATAAAGTGCAAAACCACGGAACACAGTAAGGCTGGATCCACACTTCCGAAATGTTCCTCAATGTGTTATCTATCATCATTACCACCATTTATTTATATAGCGCCACTGATTCTGCAGCGCTGTACAGAGAACTCATTCACATCAGTCCCTGCCCCATTGGAGCTTACAGGCTAAATTCCCTAACATACACACACACACACACACACACACACACACACACACAGACAGAGATAGAGACTTGGGTCAATTTAAAAGCAGCCAATTAACCTACTGGTATGTTTTTGAAGTGTGGTAGGAAACCAGAGTGCGCAGAGGAAACCGACACAAACACGGGGAGAACATACAAACTCCTCGCAGATTTTATCAACGACTGATAGAAAAAAAGTCCCAGTCAGAATGCCGATTCATCTGTACACACTATACACTGTTTACAAGATTTACCTTCAGATCTGTGCTCTTCATCCATCATAACCATCGGCTGAAAAGGTCCTGACTCTGCCCACTCTATAGAGATCTGTAGACACTGCCGGTCCTGAGTGCACACACACTGCAGAATAGGAACGACATTGTTCCATCGTTGAATGAGATTTTTAGTTTGATTTAAAAATCAAATGAAACGATGCGATCGCTTTGGAACAATAAACGTTCATCATTGCAGTGTACACACTAATGTAATATTGGGCCAAACAGTCATTTATCGGGTAATTGGCCTGATAATCAGCTGAAAACCCTGTAGTGTGTGCCCAGCCTAAGTACAGAGATCACAATGTAGGATTTAGTCCCTCATATCCTCTAAATACCAAGTTATCTATTTATGACAGCAGCATTTTAGCAAATAACACAACAAATAACACACAACCTAGTTTTGAGCAGTTTCTTTAAAACTTTTCAAAGCATAATTATCTTAAATAGACCATCTTTCTTTAAATTTTGGACCTTGTCTTAAAAGATATGTGCCCTATGGCTGCTTTTGTGTGTGTGTGTGTGTGTGTGTGTGTTTGTGTGTGTGTGTGTGTGATATTAGAGAAATAAACAGACCATAGCTTTGCTAAATCACTACTACCCTGTATCCGCACACCCCTGAAAGGTTCAGGTGATAGAGGTCACAGATAACATCTTAACACCAGTTACACAGCTTATCTTGTGAGCAGTAGTTAATTCCAAAGAAATTACTGGCTACTTACAAACACAGTATTAAAAAATGTGAGATTTGTAAAGAAACCTGTACATTTCAAATATTGCTCTGCATATTGCTGGAATATGTGCTATCTTCTGTATATTTATGATCTGGCTTCTCACGTGATTTTCCTGAAAAGTATGAGGTGTCTGTATGTTTACCCTCTCTCCCATATCTATCGTCTCTGTCTTGCTTGTGCTCTCTCACTCTATCCGAAGCGCTCGCTCTGTGGCTTTCTCGCTCGCTCTGTAGCTCTTTTGCTAGCTCTCTGGGCTCTATTTATTAAACAGAGAGAAGCCCTAGCTATCAAGCAGGTAACCCCTGTCAGTGTTTAGATTTGTCAGCTTTCTCCTATTTAACAAGTAGATGTACTGCCACAATCCATTTCAGAATGGCGATAGCAGGAAATATTCAAACAAGAAAATGGTTTATTAAAATAAAGCAGTTTTTCCAACCGTAGAACCGAAACCCCCAAGTCATGGTCCACTGTGCATAAGGCTGGCTGGGTCCTACATGCACCAATCCACGAAGACTGGCCCCACAAAGCGTTAAGTTTACCATTACCACTGCCAGCTAGTATTTCAGCAATATTTTCTTTGTAAATTATGGCGATAAGAGGTTTTCTAGCGCTGTAACTTGCGTGGAAAGAAAATCATCCCGATCATAACTTTATGGTAAATCAGTTGCTTTTATCTTTTTTTTTTTTCTTTCTCTTTCTCATTCTTTTTCTTTCTCACTTTCTTATTCTTTCTCTTTCTCTCTCGTTTTCTTTCTCTCTCGTTTTTTCTCTCTCTCTTTCTCTCTCTCTCTTTTCATCTGCTAATAATTGCTTGCAGGTAGATATAAAACACAGGCACCATACCCATTCCTGATGGACTTCCCATTCCTTTTGCTGTAGAGGTTTGTTCTTGTTTATAAACTCTTAGATTTTGGTTGACATTGCTTTTCTGTCAGACCTCCGTGCGCTGTGCTAGTGTTCCAGTGTCAGGCTATTACTGCCTGATTGTATTTGCAGTAAAGGAAGAAAATGGGGGCCGTAAATCTGTAGGAAGAGATTCAGGCCTCTGCTGTTTCCGTTGTTCCCCTGCGGCTGAATTGTACCCTAGGAGGGATCCTGTCACACATACCAGGATAAACCTTTTCTTTTTTCTGTGACAAGCTGTGTGGATAATAAGTGTTAGGAATTCCCAGGTTTTAAAGAGCTGGCACTTTGTGTCATCCTTGTAAACTTATTACCACTTCATAGGCGGGTGTCAAAGCTGCCACTATATACACAGTTGCGTACAGTTATGGGGTCAAAACGTTGAGGAAAATGTACATGCATGGAAATATTTCACTGTTTCTGTATTGTTTTTATTGGAACAAAATACACATACACTCCAAGGGCCTGAGTCATTAAGGCAGATATCTGGCTGTTTTGAGTGAATAGTATGGAAAATCTGTCTGCCTATGCGCAGAACTGAGATGTACGCCCGTCAACAAAGCCAAGTCCGCTGCGTATGCGGACACAAAGGATACTTACTACAGTCAAGGAGTGAACGGGCAGGGAAGGGATGTTTGGCCGTAGTCCATTTACAGTGAGGGTGTGCCAAGCTTGAGCGCACGCAGCCACTTCCAAATAAAGCTCTGGCCCAAGCCCGGTGGTAGCATGTTGTGCGCACCCCTGCAAAAATTAATCCTCTTCTATAATCATCATCATCACCATTTATTTATATAGCGCCACTGATTCCGCAGCGCTGTACAGAGAACTCATTCACATCAGTCCCTGCCCTATTGGAGCTTACAGTCTAAATTCCCCAACATACACACACACACATACACACACACACACACACACACACACACACACACACACACACACACACACACAGAGACTAGGGTCAATTTTTGATAGCAGCCAATTAACATACTAGTATGTTTTTGGAGTGTGGGAGGAAACCGGAGCACCCGGAGGAAACCCACGCAAACACAGGGAGAACATACAAACTCCACACAGATAAGGCCATGGTCATTTTGTTCATTCAATAATGCTTTTTCTTTTAATACAAATCATATAATACACTTTAATAAAGAGAGTAATACAAATAAATACATTAAACAGCAAACATGAATTGCTTTATGAATAATATAAATGAAGAATATGTATTCTTTGTAATAAGATTTAACATTTTGGGCAAATTTAGTTTGGTTGTGCCCCCTTCATTATATGCTGCCCCCTCCTTTATCATACGCTATCCCCCCCCCTCTCCTCCACCATATGCTGCCCCCCCTTTCTCCTCTTTACAACCACGCTGTCGCCCCCCCTCTCCTTTTTACAACCACGCTGTCGCCCCCCTTGCTCCTCTTTACAACCACGCTGTTGCCCCCTCACTCCATTTTACAACCACGCTTCTCCCAGTGTTGGTGTGTGTTTCCTGAGTGTGCACTAGTTTCTTTCCACAGTCCATACTGATTGGTTAATTGGCTTCTCACAAAATTAACTCGTGTGTTTGTGTGTTGGGCAATATATATTATACTATGTTGTATTATAAGTTCCAATGGGAGGAGGGACTGATGTTGACGAATAAAACCTCTCTGCAAAATGCTGTATAATTTATGAGCTATATAAATAACTGTTAATAAATAAATATATAATGTCACTTTAACAGCAGTGTAAACCACATTCACTCTTTAGCTATAAAACAGTGTTCATCTGCTTACTGTGCCACCTTTTGTTCCCCTCTGTAGAAGTCGGGTGTACTTTTTTGTCACTGCATCTGACACATTTGCTTTACTCCGGAGCCGGGAGGAGAGTAACAAGTCAGATGGGTGTCTATATGGATGTTGTGTAGTGAAGGCAGAACTACATTAGACCATTTTTGCCTTTCCTTACACTGGTTCCTTAGAGGAGGGGGGCACAAGGAGGAGATTTCTAAAAGTGAAAAACATTATGGCACATATCATCGAACGGTGGCCAAAACCATGTCCCAATGTGTCTGTCAGTGATCTGTCATGACTTGTACTGTTAGCATAGGTATATGATCTCTTATCCGGAAACCTATTATCAGAAATACAGAAAGGGACAAAAAGAAATGAATGCCACATTTTAGTAAATTGTCATATAATTGCAATGAGGAACACTGCTAAATGATTTAATAAGAGCAATGCCAAGGGCAGTGTAGGGAAACACATAGGGCATGTTTAGTAGATTTTTAGGCACAAGGCTTCAAATTGCAGCAAAAACACTTATCCCGAAAACCTTTAGTCCTAATAAATCTGCATAATACTGTATATTCAGTGCCTGCATTCTGCCCTTTAATGCCTTATGCTGCTATGTTATGCCATTTGTCACTACGTAACTGCCCGGCTTTGAAGCTGTGGGACCTTAAGTGCTGTCTGGATAGTGTTTCTCTAGGTCCTCTGCTTTACTCCCATGGTACAAGAACATACTGGCAGGCTAGCTGACTTCTAACAAAATTGGATCTAGTCCCTGTCTGTGGTATGGAAATTAGACTGTAAGCTCCACAGGGACAGGGACTGATATCAATTAATTCAAATTCTCCATACAGCACTGTATTATATGTTGGTGCTATGTAAATAAATTGCAATGATATTATTGTAATACTCTATAAAACTGCACACAACTGTGGACTAAAGACTTATTTGCAAATTTTGTATGGTGGCTCAGAAAAAAAGTCTGATGTCTCTATTATCCAAGTGTTAGCAAAATCTATACTAGTTTGCACATGTTAGATTTTACATTTCTTTCTGGTTTAGCCCGAGTACCACTGTAGGATTGTATGCATTTCAATACAATGTATGGAGTACTCCTGGTTTTGCGAAGTTGTACAGAAACAAGATTTTTTTTTTCAGGAACAAAAATTAGTCAAAAGGATGGAACCTGCATGTTTTTAGGGACATTATTTGCGGTCTCATTCTATACTTTTAATATAACCTTTGTTTCACTTTGGTTGAGAAGTGGATTCTGATAATGTTCCAACTTTGCTACTGAACTTTGTACTAATTCTCAAAAACTCATCTTGGCCCACCTAACGGTCACCAATGTAGGTGTTTTAATGCATTAGAAAATATATATCTGTTCTTCAGTGGTGCAGCTGCCCTCACACACATAGGGAGCGTTTCTTTTCCTCTGATGCAAAACCAGTATAGAAAGTCCTATTTATGAGTCCTGATGCTAGATTGGACTTGCCACAAGAATCTAATGGGCAGCAAGGCAAATCTGTTAAAAATATGCAGTGGGGTTTAAACGTGAACTATATATTAAATGTAAATTTATCTGTAATTCAATTTGCCTTTAAAACATATGCCTATTTATTCCTGTTTCACAGTATTTTATCATTGGCGTGTCATGGAATAAATAAATCGTGCAGCTTCTGTGTTGGTAGGTGTGACACAATAGTAGAAAGGTCTCTCGGGGATACAAAGGGTTGACTGATTTAAAAGAGGTAAGTAAATATATTCAGGAACCATAAAAACTCAGACAGTGGAAGGAAAACGTTTGGAACTACTGAAACAAAATCTTAAGACATTTTACATTTACAGCATTAGTGATGTGTGGGGTCTGTTTTAGAAAGCAGATTAAGTGACCAGGGTTTTGCTATTAACTTTCTTCTCCAACATTGGAACGTTTATGGATGGCATGTAAGGTCTGGTTCTGTAGTTGCTTTGGTTTGGTCTGTGATTTGGTTGCATGTTCTGGATATTTTGTAGCAGATGGCTGTCATTACTTGTGTGTATATAGACATACAATGAGAAGGTTGTACATTTATTAAAATTGATTAGGCACTTTTCAATATTGAAATGTATTCACTACTCTGATGCATTATATGTGCTTGCACGTCCAAAATGCAGAGATATAACTATGTATCTGTAATAGGAGAGACTCCTCAATCGGACTAACAAGGGCACATTCTAAAGATCAATCCGACCTCTTTACAATGTGCAGGGTTCAGAGTGAGGTCAGGCTCGGCCTGGATTTCCTGTCCATGGAGAGGAGAGGGTGTGTGGTGCTATAGGATGTGTGAGCCGGCCAGATTTCAGTAACCTTTCACACAGCTGGACAAAGAGCACAGTGAGAGGCAAGCAGGGCATAGAGAGGTCTACAGTTCACTCATATCTGGATATTGAAACCTCACAAGCCCATGGCATGTCTTTGCTAAAATCATGGCTTTGTAGAAAGGACTCTAAAATCCTGAAGCACCGTGACCCTTGATGGACAAAGCACACACTTTGTGCAGACCGCACACACGGGGACATGGTCCTCACTTCCCTTGAGCTGACCTCAGGCAGACAAGCTACAAGTGCGTGACCTGGTCACTGACGTTTAGGCTAAGCTTTACACCCTTCCAATTTGTGTCCCTGATGCATCCATACACCAACAAACATAATACAGTACATTCATAAATGTATGTAACTGTTGTGCACTCTTCCATAAATAATAACCTGTGTTGTAGTTTTGTTTTACAAGTGGTTTACGTCCTTGTTTTAAGCATACTTTAATAGTTAGTGGTGAGCTCTTTAGGAGAATGAATGTTCCATGTTTGTCCTTGTGTGAAATGAAAATTTCTATACTCCTTTTGGCCCCTTTCAACTGTCATAGTGGCCTCTGGATGAACTGTGTCTAAAACATGTCATGCTCAAGGTGGCATCTGACTACAGAATCTTAGAGACTTGGATATATTGCATCCCAGCTATATTAATTTATCAGAATTTCCTTTATATATGTAAGAATTTAAGCCCATTGTGGTTTGTAATGATTTAGGACATCATATGCAGGAAAAATAGACAACAGATCCCTTTTTTAGATGTAGATTGTTGGACATTATTGTCTGCTTCAAACTAACATTGGTGTTGATTTCATTGCAGCTGTCTTTATTTTTTACTTAAAGTTGAACTGTAGACAAAGACAAAAACATTGCGATATATTGCTAAGGAGAATAAAATAATTCAGATGTTACGTCGAACACCTCCCACTGTCAAAGTCAGAGACTTTAATGTGTTAATACAATGTATCTTAAGAAGCATTGCATGTTTTACTTTTAAAAAAAGTCATAGAAAATCATTTTTATTGTAACAACTTTCTTTGCACGAAGTGTAAATACCAGCACTATACTGTTCATTTAAGAGGGATCATCACCCTATGATGGCACGTGAGATTATTATGTGACAAATAAACAGCAATAATAATGTGACACGTTTTCCAGTCCACGTCCAATAATGAGCCGCCACCTTCAACTTGCAACTCCCTACTATTTTAAGTCCCATGCTCCAATAGATCATCTAGACCAGGGGTCGGCAACCCCTGGCACGCGTGCCAGACGTGGCACGCTGACCACTTTTGTCTGGCACGCCGACGCTTAAGCTGCTTCAGCAAAGCAGCCGATGATGGCCATGCGCAGAAGCTCCGTTTCGGCCATCAGCGGCTGTTTTATTGAAGCAGCTCCCAGGTTTCTGGAGAAAGACGAGTCTACAAAGGTAAGTAAGGGCAGCAAATTGAGGGGCACCTATACTTGGCATACTTTGTATTTCTGGGGGCAACCGTGGCATATTATATATTTATGGGGGCAACTGTGGCAAAGTATGAATTGTGGGCACAACTATCAGGCATAAGATGAATTGGGGACACAATTATGAGGTATGATGTGAACTGGGGCACTACTGTGCGGCATAATGTTTTTTTGCTGGTCCCTTACTGCTAATATGATGTTAGCCTCATAAAATGAGACATAATTCTATATATATATAGCAGAGAGGGGAGGGGGCGGCTACAAATTGCCCGGGCCTGCTTGGTGGCCCAAGTCCCCACTGGAGACCTATCTTTGAAAATAATTTTTTTATTTTAAAAGTACTTTTTTTTTTTTTTTTTGTTATTGAGTGCAGGGGGATCGGTAGTGGCTAAATCCCCTTCACCTCAGGTATCTTCAGACGCCAGGTCATGTGACAGCAGTGGTCACATGGTACTCGGCGGGCTGCTGGATATGTTCCCATGCTGTGCAGTGGAGAATAAGGTAAGAAGAAGGTGTGATGGAGAGGGGGCATGTGTGACTAAAGGTGCTGGGCAGAGGGGGGGCGAGTGTGACTAAAGGTGCTGGGCAGAGGGGGGGGCGAGTGTGATTAAAGCATGTGGGCAGAGGGGACATATGTGAGCAAAGCTGCTGAGCAATGGGGCATGTGTGAGTAATGCATTTTTCTGTAAGAGAGTGGCCTGGTGCTTTTCACCTGCTAGACACGCCCCCAATGATGCACTGCCACGCCCCCAATTGTACGCCCACTTCCGCGGCGGCGCAACATTTTTTTTTACCATGCTTGACTATAAAGGGGGACACATGAAGGTGCTGTACTGGGGCCATGAATTTCTCTAGGCAGCCCTGTATGTATGTATGTATGTATGTATATGTATATATATAAATATATATCACACCCAACTGGCACACCTGGGCTTCACTAGATTTTAGCCGACACTCTGATAGAAAAAGGTTGCCAACCCCTGGTCTAGACTAACTGATCAGAGAGCAATGTGATCTGTCAAATTTGGCTACCCAAGTGACTAAGGGACTGCATTACACAGGGGCCTATAAGTACGGTCAGACATTGACTACAAATATTAGAAGACCATGGTTATTGTCCAACAGAAATTTCCGCCACTAGATCATCAACTCATGAGCCCAGATCAGATGTTGATCAGGGCTACAGCTGTTATGGGCCACACACAGCAATTTGTCTGGTTTGGTCTTAAAAGATTTTGATGACTAATTTAGATTTTTTGAGTCAATGGGCAGCTGCATAGAGGGTACACACAATGTAATTCACATGTCTCTCTTACTGCGGACATTGTGATATAAATCTGTAGTTGCGCTCAGAGATTAGCTACACAAGGCTATTGGTCTCTGCATATGTGAAATGTTGCCTATCACTGCAGAGGGAAAGGCCCAAAAGCAGCATGTTTATTGGTGTGTATATTTCTGGTATAATAATGTATAACCGTGGACACACATTGTGCTTGTCCTTCCCACAACAGTACTACAGACTCCTCTCTCTCCTTTCATGTGTATAACAGACCAGTCCCTTGTACCCAGTGAGCTGGGCAAGCATCGTACTCCTCTGTCCCTCGTCTTTGCTTTCTCTTTCTTAATTCACTGTCTAGTGGCTTTCTGATTGACTCAAATACCAATTAAAGTAAAATTTAATGGGAGAATATATTAACTCCCTGAGGTTTCCCTATCATCCATCACCTTTTTATAGCAAGAGCTGTGTGGAAGCTCATAACTTCATGCTGTGAATGTGATAATAAAGAGGGTGAGGAGGGGACCTGGATTTACGGCAGGGCTCTTCTGTTAGGTGTGTGGATTTACTACAATCCTTTCCTCTCTTTATACAGGGGGAGGTCACTCAATGCGCACATACAAACACTTTGGACTCAAGTTGCCAGAGAATGGGCATTTGATGAAGTGGTTTTATTCCTGAGGGTGGCTACTGCAGGAGGTGCATGTATCCTGCTCACCCAGAGAGCCAGAGGTCACATCTATCTTTCACATGCTGGCAGCTCCAGCACTAGATAAACGGACTATACATCGGTCTGATTGGTAGCTCTGACATATCATCTGCTGATTTACATCCCTTAACAGCCTCCATAGTGAGATGTCGCCAACATTATTTAAACACCATCCCAGAGATGTGCATGTTACTACATTTATATGTTATCAAAGGGGCATTATACTTAAACAGCTTATCAAATAAAATCGACATACACAATGTGGAATGGTGGTTACCCCACATGGAAAACTATTTTATTTAAAGGGAGTTGCTTAGTAAAGAGATGTTATTATGCATACATTTTAAATGATCATTCGGCCAAAATTTAGATCTGTATCTGCTGTCAAAACACTGTTTGGATAGGAAGGGATTTGTACTGAGGTGATGTTTTGTAGCATGCAGCCTCATAGGTGGGCTTTGAGCTTCTGATTGGTAAGGCACAGTGTCCTATGAGGAGGTGTGTATGGCACGGATTAAAGGGAACTCTGTGTAACACGACCTCCAGTGCACTCCATGGGGTATATTTACTAAACTGTGGGTTTGATAAAGTGGAGGTGTTGCCTATAGCAACAATCAGATTCTAGTTACAAAATGAGAGCTATAATCTGATTGGTTGCTATGGGCAACATCTCCAGTTTTTCTAACCCACAGTTTAGTAAATCTACTCCCATGACTGTCAGGTCACTTTACGACCCACATTTCCAGCTGGTCATCGTGACCACTCACTGGCTCACAACAGTGATTCCTGAAGCAGCTCCATGTGCATTGCTGCATCATATTATATTCCCCAACAGGATCAGCATCAAACCATAAAGTCCACAGCAATATCTCATTAACACCTAATTCACAGCTGGCTGACATTTTTATTCTGTCATTCGATTTTTTAACACTCAACAGCTAATCTATTTCTATAGAGTGCTTTTACGCATCTATCTGAGACCTTGTAGGGTGGGGTGCTAAAGTGTTTGCTATGGAACCCGGTTATTTTTTAATCGCCCTGGTCATTGTAGCCCATTTCTGATGATCAATTCTAGCTTAACCAAGCAAACAAATATAGAATCTCCAACTTGGGTTAATAAATGTAGTTGTGTAGATTAGACTCGCTATACATAATAAACTAAAAAGGAGTGTCTGATAATTTATAGATATATAAAGTACTTGCCTACACAGGCAAATATAGTGGATTTAACTGTTCTGAAGAGATCAAGAATGCAGTGGTTGCTACTCTGCATAAATCTCTTCATTGTCTCCCTATACATTTCAGAATTCCATTCAAGTTCCTTACCCTCGTTTACAGAGCCCTTACCAACACATCTCCCCCATACATCTGACCTTCTCTTGAGGTAAATACTTACCCAGCCTCTCTGCTCCGTCTCTGACCTCCACCTTAATTCCCCTCTCATTACATCCTCCCATGCTCTCCTCCAAGACTTCTGTTGTGCTGCCCCTAATCTGTGGAACTTCCTACCCTGCCTCACTCGACTGTCCCTCAACCTACAATCCTTCAAACACTCACTCAAAACTCACCTTTTCAAGCTTGTCTATCCTACCACCTCCTGATCATCTTGTCTCGCCACCTCCTCTTCCTTTGCACACAATCTCCATTTCATCCTTGTTGGTCCTACTGTCTCTCACCACCCCTCCCTCTAGAATGTAAGCTCTCTACCTGTTTTCTCTTGTCCTTCTACTGTCTGACTCACTTGTACACCCTGTCACGTCTTTTGCTGCACTCTGTGTGAGCTCCCGTAGCATTACTCACACTCATCTGTGCTACTTATATGTAGTACCTCATCTATTTGTGACTTGCTTACTGTATCCAACGCTACGGAATCTGCGGCTCCTTATAAATAATAACGTAACCACAGAACCGTGATAGTTATTACAAGTATAGATTCAAACTAGATGATAGTTAGATCACGGGGTGATCAAATGGTGTAAGGCGTCAGGCATATATAAGAGAATCTGTTCACCCTTTAGAATCCTTAAGCTGGGTACACACTACAGAATTTTCCACCAACTTTTTATGCCGATCGATTTTACATGCGATCGATGGTCCGATTGCTCGGTCCATGGACTACATACACACTAGCCTTGTTTAGGACGATAAAGGGAAGAGCGAATGTCCCTTTAGCAGCCATGTTGTCGTAAGCAATGACTGTAATTTCGTACTCACTGTTGTGGATCGGTCGGAAGTTTATACACACTACACAACGGAAACGAGATTGGAACGAAAATATTAAACGGTACGACCAACCAAATGAGGCGACAATCGTCCATTTGGACAGACTTTCGACCATCATGTCACTGCACACACTGACCCGACTTTTGAACGAGCGGTCGTATGTCGGCTGATTTAGCCGATTATTGAATGAAAACTGTGTAGTGTGTACCCAGCTTTAGTTATTACCCCAAATGTTAAGCAGCGTATTATGAAGCACTGTAGGTTCTTTGCTCTACAGATATGTCCAACTCTGGTTTAATTGGCATGTAAAACGCAACTAGAAATAGATTAGTAAACAGACAAGGGGTTCATTGGTATGCAACAAAACACATTGTATTGCAAGAAAACCACACATATTTGTAAACATGAATTTGTGGGGTACCATAGAAGGCATTCAATTTTCATGCCAATCCATTAATTATATAATAATTTTCTGTTTCAGTTTGTCAGACTAATTTAAGAGAAAATAATTCTAGATTGCGATTATAAAACACCCATGTGAACGTGCCTGTAGTCTTGGAAGTTATAGAAAGAGGAAGTAAAATCACATTTAATGTATAGAAAACACTGTGTATTACAGAACTGAAGTTTGTTGTACCCTTTTGGATATGTTCCCCTGAGCACTTTTATTTGCTTTTCTTTTTTTTACGATGCAGAGAGATGGAGATTCCTCAACTGAGACAAGACCCCTGTAATTGGTTGCTTTTAAAGGAATGTTTTTTATTATGTGTTTACAAGGAAAGAAGTTGATGTAGGAAATTGAATGTATTTCTCAAGGTTTAATTAGACCACACATAATAACTTATCCTTAATAATATGATAATAAGTTTATCACAGCATTGTCAATAGACTAACCCTTAGTAATAATAGAGGTACCAAATGGATCTTGGATCGTCCTACCGATTTAATCTCTATTATTTAAACCTGTTTGCTATAATTACATGAGGAAATCTGGTTATTGTTTTGTTTTAGTCTCACTCCGTTCTTATTACATAACCTTATTACAAATATTTGTGAATTTTGTCACTGATTGATCTAGAGTCACTGTATCCTATGGAGTTTGTTGTAAGTGTCAACTGCGGACAAAATTATAAAAAGTAGCTGTACTTTAGTCCATTAGTAATTTGGTGTTGTGATTAGAATAGTATTTTACTCAGTCTTTGATTCTTCATGGATCCCCACTTCCCTTACTGTTGCTCTCCATCTTCTCTATCTGTGTCTTTTTTATTCTCTTATGCCTGCCATGATAGGAGGGAGATAATTCTCTAAGTGAGCAGATAAAGAGTGATTGACAGACATGCAAACTTGCTCTGTAGGGTTCACTGTGTAGATTTGTATGGGCAGGGCCAGCGATGTCTGTAAACTAACAGGCTTCAGCCTCACCTTTTTGATTGCTAGCAGATCCTGTTGGTACTCAGAGCTTCAGGAGAAACGGCTACACATATAGCACAAAGGTTCCTCTTGCATCGATGGTGAATGAAGGGCGCTGCTGAAGGGGTGTTATCTCACAGACCAATCATGGAGAATGCAACTTCTTATTGGTACTTCTGCTCACACATCCCTTTTACAATTAAAAACAGATTTGTGGGTGCTATGGTGTCCAAATGGAGGAACCAAAGGGAAAACTGCTTCAAAATGCAGTTCCTGGGGCCCTGCTTTAACTCTGCAATTATTAATTTGTTGTGAAATTTCATTGAGGTACACCATAAGTATGGTACACATACATACGCTCTTATTAAAATATAAATCCTAATAAATGCTATGTGATATGTGGTATGCAGGTGGGTATTATAACAATTGGCCTAATAATAAAATAGAAAGGAAAATGTACATGTAATGATACACAAATAATAACTTATGTTAATTGCTTGACCCAGTTTCTCCTGTATACATAGTGTAGATCTGATGTTTATTAGCAGAATGGCCAGGCAGCGCTAGTCCTCATTTGATGCAGCTGGGTGTGTAAACATGTCTCCAGTGAAAAATGAATTTCTCATGCGGTAAAATTGTTTATAAGTGCCAGTGTAATTAGGAAACGCTTTATGTTGCTATCATTAGTCATGCGTAACATCAATCTATTTAATCATGGCAAAGGGCATTAGTATTGAAACTTTGGTTTTTCACTGAGCACAAGATGGCTGCCCCCATGAGCCTTATTTTGGTGATACCAATAAAAATTAGATTGCAGCTGTGGACATTAAAAGGAAGCGCAGGCGGAAGAGAATGCATTTTTAAATATAATCAAAATTAAGTTTATTGGGTATAGTTTTCTTCTCCATTTTAAGTGCCAGCTGCAAGACATTGCAATGTAGTCTAGCCTTTATTCTATTGCACAAAACATATTTATATATGTATCCATATGTGTATATATGTGTATGTACAGTTATTTTATATATATATATATATATATATATATATATATATATATATATATATATATATATATACACATACACACACACACACACACACACACACACACTGGGGTATGAAAAATGAAGTGAATGGAAGTTGATAGTTTTACAATGACCGTAGTAGAAGTGGCTGTGTGTGTATACAGTACTGTACAGTAAGTTTTAGGCATGTGTGGAAAAAGTGCTGCAAAGTAAGAATGCTTTCAAAAATCGGTGTGTTAATAGTTTATTTTTATCAATTAACAAAATGCAAAGTAAATGAACACAAGATAAAATCTAAATAAAATCAATATTTGGTTTCACCACCCTTTGCCTTTTAAAACTGCATCAAATTGGGAAAGCCTATCTACCACAACAGGGTGACCTCATTCAGATGCGTGCCTACACTAACTATTAATTTCTGTAACTTAAGTACATATCTCTCTCTCTTGCATCTCTATACAGATTATTGATAATACTGGTAGGACATAGCTGAAAGCTACCCTAAATAAAAACGGTTATAAATAATGGGGAAGGGTGCTAAGCCGAAGTGTTAGATAAATGAGTTGCTAGTGCAGGTACCCATCTGAATGAAGTCACCTTTTGTGGAAGGGCATTTACAGTTTGATTTTTTTTTTTTATTCTTAACAATTATCTATAGGGCACCACATGAGGTCTGCAGTGGCATACAGAGGGCAAACAACAAGACAGTATATGGTATAACAGTACAATACAGTAATCAAATAACACTACAACTCTCAACACAGCTACTGGGGTGAAAGGGGTATATTCAGCGCAGGCTGAAACCTGTGCCCATTAACGTGAGCGCAACTAACAGGTTTAGAGCCACTGGAAAATGTGCAAAGACAATGGAGGAGTGGAGTCAATAGACAGAGAACTTCGAGGAGGATGCGCGCAGTGTAGCTGGTGAGCAAAAATTATAGGTTATATGAAAACAGGAGGAAAGAAGGCCCTGCTCACTAGAGCTTACAATCAAAAAGGAAAGGGACAGATAAATGTTTGGCACATGTGGGTGAGCCAATGTAACGGGCTCTTAGGGCAAGAAGCAAGAGTGGTAGAGATGGAGTATGAAAGAAGGTGAAGTATACTACATGATGAAATGGTTAAGTGGAGGACTGGTAGGCTTTTCTAAACCGGTGAGCTTTCAATACCCGTTTTAAGCTATACAGGCTAGGGGATAGTCTAATAGAAGAAGGCAGTGTGGGGGACCGCGCAGGAGAAATCTTGGATAAGGGAGTGAGATGTGGTTACCAGAGGGGAGTTTAGGCGACAATCATTGGCCAACAGAAGAGGGCAGGAGGGAGCATGTATGGCGATGAGGTTGGAGATGTAGGGAGCAGTGGAGTTTGAGAGGGCCTTGTTCATGAGGGTGAGGAGTTTGAAGAGTATTCTGTAGGGGAAGGGGATCCAGTGTAATGTTTGGCAGAGAGGGGAGGCAGATGTGGAGACTTGAGAGTGGAAGAAAAGTCTAGCTACAGCATTAAGTATAGATCAAAGAGGAGCGAGATGGGGCAGGGGAGGCCAGTAAAGAGAAGGTTGCAGTAGTCGAGCCAAGAAATTATCAGTGAGTGACTAAGATTTGGTGGCATCCTGGGAGAGGAAGGGTCCGATACTGGCAATGTTGCGGAGCTGCAAGCGACAGGATTGGGCAAGAGATTGAGTGTGGGTGTCATTCTTGACTCCTTCCTGTCCTTCACCTCTCAGTTGAGGAACAGAGGAGATAGTGGTGTTGTCAACAGTGATAGAGAGGTCGGGAGGGGACGGAGACTCTTGATGGAGGGAAGACAAGTGTATGGACATCCAGGAGGAGACTGCAAAGAGTTAACTGGACACCCTAGAGAGATGGGAAGGGATCAGGAGATGAGAGCTAGAGTTGAGTTTCATGGGCATAAAGATGGTACTGGAGGCTACAGTAACTGATGAGCTCACCCAGGGAGGAGGTATACAAAGAAAATAGAGGGCCAAGGATAGAACCCTGTGGGACTCCTATGGGGAGTATGGATGAGGGGAGGAGGAACCAGAAGTAGAACCCGAGAAGGAGTGTTGTCGAGGTAGGAGGTGAACCACAAAATCGACGGTGTGAGAGAGGCCAGTGGTGTGCAGTAGGAGGGGTGATCTAAGGTGTCAAAGACCTCAGAGAGGTCTAGGAGGATAAGCAGGGAAAAGTGGCCCCTGGATTTAGCTGAGAGAGGTTCATTGGTAACTTTGGTCAAGGCAGTTTCTGTGAAGTGGAGGGGGGGGGGCGGAAGCCAGATTGGAGAGGATGAAGTAGGCAGTTGTCAGAGAAGTTGCTACTGAGACTGTTGTAGACAAGCCGCTTAAGTATTTTGGAGGCAAAATGGAGAGAAATGGAACGGTAATTAGAGAGTGTGGTAGAGTCTAGATTAGGTTTTTTAAGTATGGGTGAGACAAGAGTATTCAAAAGAGAATATACCGACGCACTAGGTAATCATATGCCCAGTCTATTATCATTCATTCATATTATCCAACGACTGGGTTGGTGCACCCTATACGTGTGAAACTAATAGTTGCATAACAGAGATACATAGAGTGTAGAGAAACATGTATACTCGGGGCACTCAATGATTATTGACATTCTGGCAGCATGAGGATTATAATTACCCCTATATAATATAATTAAGGGACATTTAAAATTCAACAACACAGTGAGGAATGGCAACTAACCCTGCCATTTTAATCCTCATAGTTTGATTTACACGAGTATTTTTTGTTATTCCTTTTTTGGTTTTATTTCGCCACTAGCGGTACTCAGGTACTATTTAGGGACTAAATAACGTTTTAAATGAACTAATAAAATGTATGTTTTATATTACTCAACAATCATTGAGTGCCCCGAGTATACATGTTTCTCTACACTCTATGTATCTCTGTTATGAGACAAGAGTATGTTTAAAGGATGAAAGGAAGATTCCATTGGAGAGGGACAGATTGGAGGTGAGCAAGGTGGGAGCAGGCAGTGAGAGAGAGAGAGCGAAATAGGTGAGAGGAGATGGGATCCAGGGGGCAGGTTGAGGGTGGAGGGTAATATAGGAGAATGGACTTAGTCACCCATAGTGGGGCAAGAGGTGGGTGGAGTAATAGGGGTGGCAGAAGAGAGATTGGAGGATGAGCTTTTTATGCCTGCTTGGGGCAGGCCAGAGTGGATAGAGGGGAGAGGAGAGTACCAAGCGAAGAGGTGAAAAATAGCAGGATCAAGAGCATCAAGATTCCACACGGGCAGGGGTGCAGGAGATGAGAGAAAGTGAAGGAGAGGAGATGGTGGTCAGAGATTGGGAAGGGAGAGTTGGAGAAGTCAAAAAGAGCACATTGATGGGAGAAGACAAGGTCAAGGCAAAGTTAGTGGTGGATGAGGTCCATTGTTAGAGATCAAAGGAGGAGGAAATGGCAAGAAGTTAATGGACGCTGGGTTTGTGGGGTTGTCGATGAGGATGTTAAAAGTCACCTGGGAAGAAGAAGAGAGGGTCATAGCAGTGGGAAAAATGTAATGGGAATGTAAGTGAATAAAATTTGATGGCTGTACAATGACGGCAGTAGGAGAAGTGACAGTTGGCACACCCACTTCGACCAATGTGTGTATATGTATATATATATGTGTGTGTGTGTATATGTATATATATATATATATATATATATATATATATATATATATATATATATATATATATATATATATATATATATATATATATATATATATATATATATATATATATATATATACAGCAACAGGTTGGTAACAGTGCTGCAATAAAAGTTAAAACCTTGTTTGTTTCTTTATTATGGCTCAGAATCTGTCTCTGTGTCATTAAAGAAGAAGAGTAGCTCCGAGGTTAGTGCACTGACTGGGCCACCTGAGCTCACTTTCTGGCTTCTAGTGACCTTCGACTAGTTACTTTGTCTGCCAGTGTTTTGGAAACCGAAATTTAGTTTGTTAGCTCAATTGGTCAGGGAAATTATGCTAATAATATAAAACTTACTGTTGTGTCTGATAGTTTAAACACCCCCACCTGTAACTGTACAAGCTGAAAGTGCCCTACAAACACAAAAGTGGAAACCAAAAGAAACATGAACTCCTATTATTTTTTTTGTGCCCAAAATATTTATTTTTCTCTTTTTACTTGGACTACTGCAACATGCTAATTACTGTACTTGCTTCCCACTTTTCTACTCTATCCTGTCCTTACATAGATCTGTCCTCTACATATATCTGAACAGATAACCTATAAACATGTTGCATTTACTATATGTTACAGATGTTTACTGAATTAACCTTTTAACATGTCTTCGTTATTTTATGGGCAGATATAAAGTATTAATTGGTATTAGTGAGCATATAAAAATTCCTTTCTCACCTTCTCTAACACTGCTCACAAAACTGGCTGCTCCTTATCTGTGGACCTCCATCCATCTATAATATTGTCAAAGCTAAAGATTACTTTACTGACTAATGACTGCACTCATTTGTAACATTATCTGTGTACTATTTCAAACTGTCAACACAGGTCCTTTAACGATTTTTGTGTGTGTCTATTTAGACTAAGGCTGGGTGCACACTACAGGGTTTTCAGACGGTTATCTGGCCAATCACACGATAAACAACCGTTCGCCCCAATATCGCAATGATGAACGATTATTGTTCCAAAGCACAACGTATTGTTTGACTTTTAAACCGGACTAATAATGTCGTTCAACGATGTTGTTCCGATTCTGTAGCGTGTGTATAGACTCATAGATCTCTATGAATTGTGCAGAGTCACGATCCTTTCAGCAGATGGTTATGACAGATAAAGAGCAGAAATCTGAAGGTAAATCTTTTACGACGTGTATAGTGTGTACACATGAATTTGCATGCTGATCAGAACTTTTTTTTTTAATCGTTGGTAGAATCGTTAAGGAAATTGGGAGAATTTTTTTGTACTGTCTACCCAGCCTAAGTTATCCTAGCTGAATATCAGTCCTGATGTTGAGTACTGCATTTATTCTCTAATATATGTGCTGAGTTTTTTCTTCTCTAAGGGGGGAGGGGCAATTACGGTAGAAATCTCTACTCATTTTTCCTCGTTTCCCATAGAAGTACGAAGAAAAATGAGCACAGATTTTACAGAAAACTATCGCCGCCTCGAAGTGTCTCACGGATGTTCTGGAGACACTTCACAGCTAAGTGAATTCCCCCCTAAGATTGTATGATGTTTGCATACACTATAATACCAAGTAATATTTCTGAAAAAATGGCAGGACATTTACATGCTTTAGTAGATTGCAAGTAAATTAGCATATCAATTACAGTTTTAAGAAAAGATGTGTAAAATTGACTAATGATTCATAAATAAATTTAAATCAATGCTTTAAAGTCCTGTTATCCAGGTTGCCATGGTGACAGAAAAATGCACTCTGGTGCCTGGAAACATAGTAGCCTACTCTAATCATTAGAGCTGGTTCCCTGTATATAGAGTTCACAAACAGTGTTTCATAATACTTTGCTGTTACTGTTCCCAGAGCAGGTTAGATATTCACTAGAAAATGTGGTGACCTCATACTGGGGTTTATGTGCAGGAGTTTAGGTATTGCAGCAGTAATAGCACAGTATGGGAAATGCTGTGCATGACGAGCCCTGATGGTTCCTGGCAGGCCTATGGATTCTCAGTTTGTATGTTGCATGGGGGAGCGGGGGCACAGGTGGTTATGTGTGTTTTGTATGACGCAGGCACAGGCTATACTATTGTTTGAATGGGGCGCAGACTGGCATATAATGTGTGAAGGGAGCACAGGATGATGCAATATTTTGATCCTATGAGATCTCGCGCTCTCTTTCGCTCTCAAGGTAAAACTGACAAATCTTACAAAGTTATTTAATATGAAAAGAGTAAGCTATTAGACCACATAGCGACAGAGCAACAAATATTGAAAACATAATTTTTGGTTGTAAACAATTGTTTGACTGCTGGAAGGAAACCTCTCCGCAATGCGATATAACGACAAAGCAAAAAATCTCGCAACAATTGCATTTTTTTTAGAAGAGTATAACTTTGAAATAATTTTTTGGTCTATTTACCAAATAATTTGATACATAACAACTGCTATAAATTACAAATCGGACCGCGCAACGCAGAGTGACCCTGTATGTAATATATAATTGGCCAAATTGAAATTGACAATACAATATATTCTTATATGTTTCTATGATGTGCAATTGATGTATTGTACATAGACTCGCCCTAAATATTGTTTGTACTTGGCATGTTAGGAACCAAGTCTAAAGACCCAGACATTTTCTAAGTTTTGGAGAAGTTTGTCAAACCCTGGTTTAAAGCTGCATTGCGACATAAGTGGCAGAACATTTCAATTTGCACTCGGATTGGTTACCCACTGGCAATTATGACAACGCTAGTGAAACTGCATGTCAAACACAAGTAAATAGAGCAAGCAGCATTCAAAAGATACCACTGCTACTTCCGAGCACAGGACCATCAGGTATGGAGTTAATGAATCCCATAGGGTCCATTCCCATGGCAATTGACATGCTTTTACTAGCATTACAAAAATGCTAGTCAAAGCAAGATTTTTAATTCCTAGTAGGCCTAAAATGGTTGCGGAAGGTGATGTGAGTGGGAGGATCGATCTCACAGATTGTGGCGTCTGATTGGTCCCCAACGCTGACACCATCCCCATATCAGCAGCATGTACCACAACCCTGGCTTTCGACCTGGGCTGTGAGATGAACCAAATCTCAAGTGAATGACACCCTAGGTATGGTTTAAACCTACCTAGGAGTACAGCTTTAAGTAATAAATCTTATCAATTATAATGTTTTTTTTATAAGCTATTCCTTGTGTGTGTTTTCTGTAGCTGTGTATTTTAAGGACCAGGGTAACATGGTGGCTCGGTTGTTAACATTGCTGCCTCACAGTTCTCAGGTTTGTGGGTTCAATCCCAACCAGGGACCCATCTGTGTGGAGTTTCTATGTTCTCCCCCCGTGTTTGTGTAGGTTTCTTCCGGGTGCTCTGACTTCCTCCTACATTCTAAAAACATAATTATAGGTTAACTGGCTGCTGACCACAAAAATAGGTCCTAGTATGTGTGTGTGTCTTTTTGACAAAAATATGTAAAGTGCTTTGAGTCTTATTGGGGAAAAAAGTGCTATATAAATAATACAAGGATTATGTATTGTATGAATGAGTTAATATGTGGCCACTTAATGATATTCATTTGTAAACCCCACACCATATTTACTGTAAGTTCAAGTTCTTTATACAAAGTCTTTGTGTGGTCACTGAACTTTTCAGTGGCACTAGATATGTATTTACATTGTTACTTTACATTATACTTGACTTTTTAAAGGGACACATCATAAGAATTGTCCAATGAGCCCCCCCACCTGTTTTGTTGATATGGATTCACTGTGGTGGTCACTTACAAAGCACACCCAAAGCATGCATCCATAATAACGAAATATACTATTACTGCCCATTGTGAGGCTGGGTTCAAACAAAACTACTCATAATTATAATAAACTTTTATACAGATATGTATCTCAGCTGTTCACTCTAGCGCTCTGTCCAAGTCTCCCAAAGTCTCTTCTACCCTGATAACATCAGTGCGCGCTGATATCTACTCAATTGTGCTACTTCATTTATAATCCACAAAGTCAATGGAGGTCATTTACAAAGTGCATCTGATGCACACAGCAAAACACCTTGGTGTTGCAGCAGTGCATATTGATGGGCTTAGAGCACTTTAGTGTGCACACCTTCTCTCTCTCTGTTCTCAAGAGATACCTTGCAGAAATGTCCCGCTGTATGCAGAGAGGCACTGACCTCCTATCCGAATCCAACCGCTACCACTTTGCAACCAATTTTTCAATAAAATTTACTCCTAAAATACTGTTCTGTCCTCTGTAACAATCGTGAAAGTAAAGAGACTGTCTTTATTGCAATTGCCAATTTTTTTGCGTACAAAGCGTTTTATTGCATCGCTTGGAGCGCACAGAAATGTGCTTCTCTGCAGTGCAACATGGAGGCGCAAAACGTGTCCAAAAGTATAGGATGAGACTTAAGACTGCCAAGTGATGCAAAATTAGAGTCCTTTTGCGGAGTTGAAAAGATTACGTGCCCCTCCACACAAGGTATGGGCACTCTTCACCCCTTTAGTCTCCTTTCAATAATCTTGCTTCACAAAATAAAATCTCACCTCTGCCATGCTCTGCAAAACGAGGGGCAACAATGCAATTACTCTGTACTGTGCTAAGGATGCCTGCACTCTGCTCAACTCCTCCCCTCTGACTATGCTTACTTTTGTTCCTCCATAAACGCTGCCATCTTGCTCTGTAAACGTAGGCACACAAATTGAGGTGCTTGGTAGATCCAAATTTGGTTTTGCACTGTTCAGCTGATGTTTGCACTTGGTAAATAACCTCCAGTGTGTTCCACTGTTACGCTACAGGAAATAGGTTTTGCTTTATACCTCTTGCTCTATTCACAAATGTTGCCAGGGTAACCAGGCTATAGATAGCACTATCAGGTAATTAGTGATAAGAATGCAGCATAGGGAACAGACAAGCAGCTGAGACTGAGGGAGAGATGCCACCATAAAGCTGACTAAACACATCACTTGGCTTGATGTGAGAGCAACAGAATTAATGCCCAATTGTCCACAAATTTAGGAGGCCAAACTGGAGGAAATCTGGATCCAGTGAGGCCTGTTAGTACAGTCAGAGGTTGAACCAGTTGTCTTCTGTCTACTGCATTTATCGACGTGTTCTGATCAACTTTAGAATTGGCTTATTATTGACATTGGGATAACTTTGGGGCCACACATTTAGGGCTAATAGTTCTGTTGTACAACATGTTCTATATTAGAATCCAAATTATGCTTCTAAAGGTTAAACATGCATTTCAATTACACACAATATGAAGATTATGTGCATTTAAAGAACTTTCAGCAATTTATTTCAAATTCACAAATGTGTTTTTAAACATAAGAAAATTAAAAAGATAGCAAAACATTTTAGTCTGGTTTATTTGATTTAATGCAGATTACTAAACCATTTTTCTTTGTAAATTTAGGGTAGCAAGATGTCTAAGTGGATAATTTAAAGATGCATTGAACCCTGCTCTCTCACAGTTAATTAAGGCAGCTAATTTTTTATAATTGAATAAGATGGCAGCATAAACCTACCTATTCTGTTAAAGTTTTATTTGTATCATCAACAATCTATCCTACAGAGAAAATATACAGTGATACAAACAACTATTTAAACTGACTCCCATAGGAGATGATAAACTGTACTTACAGGCAAGTAGGAGACGGGTAATGATAGATACTCCTGTACTGTCCTCTGCTGAGACTATTTGAAACGAGCCTTCTCTTAACAACACCACGTCAATTATGATCAGCAGTACTACAGTAATCAATAGCATGCTGTATTATTAATCTCATTCTTGATGGTATAAGCCAAATCAATACCTGAACAGGTTATTCAAATTGAAACTGGTTTATCCCAGCAATAAGCACCTCACATGGCGCCAGCTTATAATATATTATATTATTTTATATGACCTGTACACTGTAAATTGATATTGTCCATTTTGGACATGGGAATTCCCTGTATTCTATCCAAACTGTATGGAAAACTGATATAAAATCAAAAATTGATACACACACATTCATTTTGTACATTAATTTCATGTTTGGAAGCAAACACTTAATATCAGCAACTAAATGGGCTTCTAAGTGCTCTTGTATGGTTACTTTAGTGAACATCTAATTAACATTCAATATATGTGTTGTAAATGGTGGCGAGTTTCAGATTTTTAAGGATTTATGATTGGAACATCTCTGGTTAAATTATGTATTTCTCCATACATATAGCTAAATATTATTTACTTAAAGGAGAGGAATGTAAATATATTTCTTACTGGTAAAATATTTATAAATAAAAGTTTCCAAAAGATGTATGAACAGATATGTTGTATCAAAGCACTATGAAAACCAACAAATGAAAGGGGATCAGGTGAGGGTTACAGATTATTGAGCCTGGAGAAATTCGAGCTGAAGCCAAGCCAATCAGATCTGAGTTTCTTAGTGTGGGTCATCTTCTAATCCACCCAGAACTCATCCACATTTGAGGTCATACCAATTTTCTAAAAATCTCCACCCCCTTTTGGGATCCACAAATCGGTACAGTCTTCTGGGACTAATAAGATGTATTGCTGTAGTATGCCATAGGAGCTGTAATGTGGGGTGAATGTGGGTGTGCCATGGAGGATGTAATGTCTGTACTAGGGTATAACTGCAGATTACCTAGAATGACGAGGTTAATAATGAAAGGTTAGCTTCTCATGCTAGGAGAAATTGTTGTGTTTAAACATACATGGAATTACTTTTTTGCATGTTTTTAAACATGTTGACTTAATACTAATAGTCAGAAGTTTGGATATGTGATTGACATGAGCTCTCTTTCTTGAATGGACGAGTTAAAATGACCAGCAGCTGGTGCCATGCTACCTTATCAACAGGGGATCTTGTTGACAGGCGCTGTACATCATCCACCTTGGTGTCCTTATTGCGAGGGCGACTTGGCACAAGGAGCTAATGTGATTGATCTTTGCCCATTCACATGGCACATGCTGCTGGCAAAGACAGGTCGCTGGGTTAGCCAGTCACAGAGAACAGTAAGAAAGCCAGCGGTATGTTGACAGTGAAGCAGAATGTGTGGCACAGACATGGCATTCTCCTCTGTGTACTAAGCAGTTGCTGCTTACACTGTCTGACAATCTTTGTTACCCAGCTCAAGTGATATACTCAGAACAGCTTGTATTATCTCCACTTTACAGATTACAAATACTTGTGATCTAATGATTCATGTCTGTTCTGGCATTTCCACTTGTCCCTACAGTCTCCCACAGTCCTGCTTACTTGTCATTGCAGTTATTTGGTTTAACCTTTTATTGCGCCTAAAAGAAAAAATCAAGTCTCCTAATACACAACAAACAAGGCAAATCCATCCGTCAGGACACCTGACTAAGGGATTTAGATTTATTCCCCAAAATCTTGCCTAACACCCTGCTTTTACCTATGGAATAAATGGGTGAATAACCCATTTGAAGCTGTAGATACCTTGTTGTTTATTTAAAAACTAGTCTTCATTTTTTACCTATATCCCCTTCGCTTAGTCTGAACGACATGGGGTACATTGCCCTGTGTTAACTTCAGAACTTACACCCAATGGACCCTGAATGCTGCATTTTTGTCTGCGTTTTAACAAAATACAGTCTGTATCAGCAATGTGTTAGAATTTATTTTAGCTCCACGAAGTGCAGCACAGGCAAACGCAAAACTTGGGTGGGTTGTAGGATAGTCTGACTACCGATGGTACACATCACAAATTATAGCACATTTATAGTACCTTAATTCACAAATTCTAAATGTATCCCTGTTGAGGGAACATTTCATTTTCCAGGATCATTCATTTAGGTGTACCTTTTTGTTTTCCAAGATATTTTTTTCCCCCCTCCTTTCGTCCCTGTAGTAGTTCTATTCACTCAACCTGTCAGATGGTCATTTCTTTTCTGGAAAAACACTGGAGATGTGCAAAGTCTTGTCATAAACCGTGATTACCGGTCTTTCAATGGCTCACTTAGTTCATTAAAGCAATGTTCCCAAGTTGCCCTATTTTGATGATCATGTCTGTACGTTGAGCAGTTTGTCATTGAAAGTCCAGATTTATACAGTCTTTCACGCTTGTATAAAACATCAGCCATTTATATTTCCTGAAAAATCTGTGGCTCCTCACAACTGAAGAACACACGAGTTTCTGTAATAATTTACTTGTGTTTGTTCAGCCTCATTCTTATGGGTGCCCATAAAGGTTCTAAATGCACCCCCATCAAGCTTCTACTTTCTCCTAAAATACTGTTCAGCTTATCCTCATTTATGTCTTAAAGTGATCACGAACAATAAGAATATCGGCATTGTTGTCATTACATCTAACACTGTGTTCTATCATCATCATCATCACCATTTATTTATATAGTGCCACTGATTCCGCAGCGCTGTACAGCGAACTCACTCACATCAATCCCTGCCCCATTGGAGCTTACAGTCTACATTTCCTAACACACACAGACAGACAGACAGACCAGGGTCAATTTGTTAGCAGCCAATTAACCTACCAGTATGTTTTTGGAGTGTGGGAGGAAACCAGAGCACCCGGAGGAAACCCACGCAAACACGGAGAGAACATACAAACTCCACACAGATAAGGCCATGGTCGGGAATTGAACTCATGACCCCAGCGCTGTGAGGCAGAAGTGCTAACCACTAAGCCACCGTATCCATAGGGTTTACATAAAATTGGGCACACTTTGCAGAAGTCAAAGTGTGGCATTACAAAGAAGCATTTGCATGGTTTCAGGGTTAGAAATGTAACTTGCCATATTTGTATGCACAATCTAAAGCAAAGGCACAGTGGGCAAAGATTGCTTTTTTAGGTGGTATTTGTTACTCATTCATTCTATGCAGTGTTGACTATCTGGAAAGCTTTCTAACCATTTTGGGACTTATTACACCCACAATCCTATCATTGTTTACTATTCATGACATTTTAAAATAAATAATAAAAAAAAAAGCGAAAAATAAATTCAAATACTCAGTTTGTTACAAATCTAAATAAAATGCGTGTTCTGAAAGATTGCAAATAATTTCAGTTTACTTAATTCACTGTTAAACAATCACTGAAAGATTTAAATTGATATATATAGACCCACACGCACTTACAATTACAGCAACCCACGTGTGTGTGTGTGTGTAGTTTATTTATTTCTTCCTTTTATATTTGTATTTGGTGTTAGGCGTCAAGATTGACTGGATCTTTTCAGAGTTTACGTGTATACAACGTGTTTTGGTTCTGTTTCCTCCAGAGTGTGATTATGGAATAGAGATTATCATCATAATATAATGCTGTTGAAGGGGTCACTTCTTGGGCACCTAGTGTATGATCAGCAGCATGACACTGAAGTTGTAAACGGTTCAAGGGGATTGTGATACAATGGGGGAGGGGAGGAGAGGCTCTGTTGGGAAGAGATCGGTGTATCCAATCATGATCTTATGCTGCTCTCTTGTGGATGGAGCATAGGCAAGCATCTCGCATGGCCCTTATCTTGATGGTATGTTAATAGACCACCAAGTCCACCTATTGTAACTTTTTATACTAACTAAATATAACCCAGCTGCACATCATACAGAGGTGATTCTGAACAAACAAGAAGGACCAGTAAATAGACTCCTTGATTAAATATACATAGACAAAAAACACGTTCTGTACCTTCTACTGATGATTCGTGTCACAGCAGCTGTGCTGTCCCGCTTTCTACCATTGCCTGTTAGCTCACATTTGGTCTTTGTACATTTGGAGTACATGTCCTATACTTTACCCTCAGCATCATGTTTACTGAGGTCCCATCTTTATTTTCCCTACATCCCCTATTCTCTGTGAATCTTTGTGGTTCACATCTTTTTCCTAGGAGCCCTGCTCATGTGTGTTGTTTTTTTTTAACATTTTTATGTTAAGTTGTTTTTTGGCTGACGTGTGCTATGATTTCCATGTAGCAGGAAGATGAAGTGGAGGTTGGGGGAGTGCTGATACTACATATCGCTGTCTGGACATCGCTGTTCATCCCATTGGCAAGGTTGCGTGTTCCTTCCACCGCGGAGCTCTTGTCTTAGAGTCTTGGGAGATGATGATTACATCATCACATGAAACCGTGTCCTCCAAGCTGGTGGTAACTGGCTGCTGTATGCGCTTCCACTCTTAGCCAGAATATTTACCAGACAGTGTTGCTCCTGTCCTGTTTGATCTTTGCTTATCTAAATGTCTGTTCTGGTTCTCTGTTCATGGCTTTACCATTGATTTAGTTAACCCTTTCCTTTTCCTAACACTTTCCCAGCCTTAAGGTTTTCTCTTTGGCTGACATGTCATCATTCCCTGCTGTGAGCTCATGTTTCACTCAACAAGCGCTTGAATGTTTAGTCCCTGTTGCTTTCGCCCTTGGATTTCAGCCTCTATATAGCACTGTTCAACATTATCCTGCTAAGTGTGACTGACTTTGTGGGCTAGATTTTCTGGATAGCTCCGATTAATCACAAGCATACCTTTGATAATGACAGTTATACTTACTAACGTATCTGTGATTAACCAGGAAAGAGATTCAAATACATATGGAGTAGACTTTAGTGAACACTCTTAGGTGCAGGTTTACCTATGAAAGGAGTTGTGACAGTTGTTTATTAAATAATATTTACTATTTACTATTTAAAATCAATTACTTTGTGATTTAACGTCTGATATGTTTATGCCTATGTCATCACAGATCCTACCAGCACAGTCTTCAGAGCTAAACCATATCATTTTACATTTATTTGCACAAACCTCTGAAGACAGTTAGTCTGCTTAGTGGATCTTTGACATACTAGCATTACTAATTCTAATGATTACATGTTTTTTAGCTCCTGGGGACTGAATCTACCTATAATTTGAAGGGGATAACTTTATTTTGCCCCTTCGAATAATAGACAGATCATTACTGAACAGCATGCCTGTTTAATGGAAAATAAGTATTTTAACTAGCTATGTTAAGGGAAAACTGAACATAATACTGCATTAATATTAAGTATATATAATCCCATCTAAAAAATACATAAGACAATGTAAATTAGAAGGATTTAAAAGTCACTGCTTAATTCTGTGAAAAGGTACCATATATTTCTAATAATACTCATATGTTGATCTAGATACTGAAATGATTAAAACAGAGCTTATAAATTGAAGAACTTTCATTGGAACTTACGATTCACAGATGGAGTAAATTTAAATTAGACAAACCGCGAGATTGAGTACCAGTTATGCAGAACACACACTAGGGACACTCCCAAAGAGGCACAGTCACACCCCCAAAATGCTGTGGCCACAAACCTTTTGGCTATGCAACAAATATCTATCACAGGTACTTTGGAGGGCGTCCCAAGAAGTTGTTGTATGGGGCCCAAAATTTCTGTTGCCGGCCTTGGTTTTACTTTCCCACTTGTCAACTCAGTGACAGAGGACTTTCTCTATTTCATTTTTGTGTAGCTCATTTATGTTGGCTGTCTATTTCTTAGTTTTTGCTGTTTTATGTGGCTACTTTAATGAACACATACTTGCCAACTGTCCCGGAATGTCCGGGAGACTCCCTAAATTCGGGTAGACTCCCGGGAGAGCAAGTATTTTGGCCCTGTCATTTTGGCCCCGTCCCCCGCAACAAAAACGACATTTTGTCGCGGTGGCGGGCCAAAATGCAGCGATTCACAGCGCCCTGCCCCTCCCGCCCTCCAACCACACCCCCCTGCCCGGGATCTCCCGCAATGAAGTTTTAAAAGGTTGCCAAGTATGAATGAACATCAGGATTTGTGTCTGTAAAACCATATAGTTTGTGCACTAAACTTTTCTGTGTCCTAACAGTACAGTGCTGCTTATATTAATGACTCTTTATGAATACATTCTCTTCCTAACTGCATTTTTTCAGTTGTGCTCACTCACCAGAAGCAGACCTGTCTTTATTTTACCCCTGTTTTTCTAGTGTGTATTCTGTAATCTTTTCCATACTCGTTTTGCACATTCTGGGTCTCTGCTTTTCTCTTAATATTTATACTTTCTTCTGTCGCTTCTCTCTCACCAGCTTCCCTTGCTATACTTCCTTTCTCCCTCCCAGCTGTGCTGTGTCCTGTCTGTATTAACCCTGCTACACTTCCTTTCACCTGTCTGTGCTCTACAGTAAATGGAAGAAAACTATGTCTAAATAAACACTACAGTTACTAAAAGTGTGTGCCCAGCTTTTGCTGTGCATATCATAGAACAAGTCTTTCCTTCATCTTAAAGATGGCAGAGACTACTCCCACAGAGAGGCTGCTGTGGACCACGATTGAAAGCTTTGTATGAACATTTTAGTTTTTGCTCAGGTGCGCACGCTCTATAATTTCTATACTATTCACAGTCTTCTCTACATGTGAATGCTCCCTTTGCTGTGCTCCCTCCTGCATGTTCTTCCTTCATTAGCTGTGCTCTCTCCTGACTGCGATTGCTCCCTTTGCTGTGCTCTTTTCTGCCTGCGCTTGCTCCCTTTGCTGTGCTCTCTCCTGCCTGCGCTTGCTCCCTTTGCTGTGCTCTCTCCTGCCTGTGATTGCTTCCCTTCGCTGTGCTCTCTCCTGCCTGCGCTTGCTCCCTTTGCTGTGCTCTCTCCTGCTTGCGCTTGCTTCCCTTTGCTGCGCTCTCTCCTGCTTGCGCTTGCTTCCCTTTGCTGTGCTCTCTCCTGCCTGCGCTTGCTCCCTTTGCTGTGCTCTCTCCTGCCTGCGCTTGCTCCCTTTGCTGTGCTCTCCTGCCTGTGATTGCTTCCCTTCGCTGTGCTCTCTCCTGCCTGCGCTTGCTTCCCTTCGCTGTGCTCTCTCCTGCCTGCGCTTGCTCCCTTTGCTGTGCTCTCTCCTGCCTGCGCTTGCTCCCTTTGCTGTGCTCTCTCCTGCCTGCGCTTGCTCCCTTTGCTGTGCTCACTCCTGCCTGCGCTTGCTCCCTTTGCTGTGCTCTCTCCTGCCTGCGCTTGCTCCCTTTGCTGTGCTCTCTCCTGCCTGCGCTTGCTCCCTTTGCTGTGCTCTCTCCTGCCTGCGCTTGCTCCCTTTGCTGTGCTCTCTCCTGCCTGTGCTTGCTCCCTTTGCTGTGCTCTCTCCTGCCTGCGCTTGCTCCCTTTGCTATGCTCTCTCCTGCCTGCTATTGCTTCCCTTTGCTGTGCTCTCTCCTGCCTGCGCTTGCTCCCTTTGCTGTGCTCTCTCCTGCCTGCGATTGCTTCCCTTTGCTGTGCTCTATCCTGCCTGCGATTGCTTCCCTTTGCTGTGCTCTCTCCTGCCTGCGATTGCTTCCTTTTGCTGTGCTCTCTCCTGCCTGCGATTGCTTCCCTTTGCTGTGCTCTCTCCTGCCTGCGCTTGCTCCCTTTGCTGTGCTCTCTCCTGCCTGCGATTGCTTCCCTTTGCTGTGCTCTCTCCTGCCTGCGATTGCTTCCCTTTGCTGTGCTCTCTCCTGCCTGCGATTGCTTCCCTTTGCTGTGCTCTCTCCTGCCTGTGATTGCTCCCTTTGCTGTGCTCTCTCCTGCCTGCGCTTGCTCCCTTTGCTGTGCTCTCTCCTGTCTGATTTTAACCATTGTTATGTGTTCTACAACCTATGCTTACTACCATAATACTTTTTTTTTTTTTTTCCCTCAACTCTATTCAACTGAGAAATCTCTCTCATCTTGGTTCAGTCCTCTAATTTTCTCTTTTGTCTTCACCCACCTGTCATCTGCATGCCCCTCACAATCTTTTTTCAGTATTTGCGCCCATCACTGTGTGTTCTCCTCTTAGCACCCTCACTATACTTACTACTGTTAGTGGTTGTCCCCCTAAACTGTGCTTTGCTCCCTCCCTGCGCTCTCAAAGTTTTGTATTTGCTCCTATATTAAGTCTAATTTTGCTCAGGTGTCTTTTTAGGCATTTAAAAACAATTTTTGTTTTTGTGCTTTTTCTTAAATCAGTGTTTAATGATGCCCATAATGATGTGGTAATACAACCAAAATTTTGGAAAAATAACATACATTTCTTCTATTGAGTGTCTATTAACCCAATAGAAAATATGACAAAAAGAATCCTGTGTTTAAAAGAACGGAATGTGACACAGTAAAGACTCCTCTAACAAAACACCAATCTGCCCTGCTCTGAAATATATAGAACCAGCTTAAATGTGTCCTGTGCCCTCAAAGGCTAAAAAATATTAACAATGCATTAAAAATAACCCCATGTTTACTAACCCTAATGAAGAGTCCGCTATGACTGACCGAGCAGTGGTCACAAGGATCTTAACACACCGCCTTCCATTTGCTTTTCTCATCTGTTTCTTCAATATACGGCTGTTTTCTATGTCACTTGGTTGTTGTACATGTTGTGTCCTACCATTTTCATCTGTTCAATTAGCGTGTAACTGCATCTCCACATTCATCCCCAAGCTAGGCATTGTTCTACTCATCTTGCTGGATTTCCCATTTCTGTCTATGCTAATCACATTTCTTCTTTGCGTCTTCATGGGCGCTCTCACACGCCACCGTCTGCCTTTCCCAGGGCACTCTGAGTACTTGCTAACACTTTCTGTTTGTGCTCCTTCACAAATGTTCCATTTCCTAAAAGTTCACCAGCCCCCCTAAATCTGCTCTTCTTTTTCACTGTGTCCTGACTTTCTATCTGTTTTCCCCTCTCTTTGGGCTTGATTTCCTGCTCCCCCATCCTGTAGGGTGAAAGCCTGGGATTAAGCTGCATACAGTGTCTGCTGAACCACAGAAATGAAAATATTTGGATAGGTTGTGATGTGAAGCTGATGATATTTACATGTTATTATGCTACAGTCTTCACATGAAAAGCCAGGCTCTTGTCAGATGTGCTCTGCTCTTCATCACCTTCTCAAGCTGTCACTGGCAGCATTCCATCTCCCTCCTTGTTTGTTTGCATTAATTAAGATGTTAGATTAATCATTGTGACTTTCTCTCTTAAAAGATTACTCTAGAGTTCAGTGTCAGGGTAGGATTTGGACTGCGATGTGCAGGTGTGCGGCTGTTTGTGCGCTTGCTGATAAGAGGTATTTATTTGTGTAGGCGTGAGGACAGACGGACATGGGTTCTATAAACCCCACCTTTCCTGATAAATGATGCCTTTATCTGAACTAGTGAAAGGTGGTAGCTCATATCCCACTTTGGTTAAAGAGACACAAGCAGAAACTGTAGCTTGTGATGTCACTTCCTTTTCACACTATAAATCTGTCATGCTGTGTCTTCCGGTTATGTCTGGTCTGTACCAAAAATGACAAAAGCAAAATATTTGTGATGCAACACGTCCTTCTTTTTCCCCAGGCTACCCTGACCCAGTGCAGCAGAAGTACAGTTTATTAGGATAGGTTGTGAGAGTCTGAAGTGAATTTTCTAATTCTGCAATAGTGAATCCTTCTTAAAGATTGGTTCAAGGGGGGCACTCATCATAGGGAGTAGGATGGCACATACACAGTGGGATTCATCTATAATTTGATAGCAAAAAGGCTAGCAGGTGTGTGGAAAATATGATGCTTTTTATTATGTTACTCATAAATCACACACACGGTGAAGGATCCGGTCTAATTCTTATATTATCAAAGCTTTTAGACTTACAGAACAGAGTTCTCTGGGAATATGATGGTTTAACTGTACCATTTCCTGCTGTCTGCAGACATTTTACTCTGTGTAGTAAAGCCATGACTGTTCTCTGCTTGTCACATACCACAATGTAATCCTGCATTTACAGATACCGTTCCCCTCTGTGTGCCGTATTATAGTATGTTACTGCTGGTACTGCTTGGTGTCTCTTTATGCCATATAACACAGTATCCAAATGTGTGTCTGTCCTCTGTGATTTACAGTATATTACGTTATGACGTTGAAGAACCCAATTACATTCGCTTGCATCTAACCCTGTTACAAATACCACAGTTCTATATTTGTTCCATACAGAGATCATAATCCCTTTTAGATTTTGTATAGCCATCTACTAAGCAGTCCTATTTCCAACGTATACTTAGAATTATTTATTATCTCCCTTCTGGACATTTCAGCCATATCTTTATATTATGTAGTTTATTTTTGTTGCTGTGCATTAAAACGTGAACCTGCTTTCTGGATACAGTTGTATATAATGCAGAGAGCCTAGCTAGTGTCCAAGAAGCTTCTTTAAGAATACATGTAAAGTAAACACACTTGTATTCTAAAATATAGCATTAAGGGGTCTATTTACTAAGCTGGAATGAGCCAAATAGATAGAAGAGCTGTTTTCTCCGGAGAATGGCCATCACAGCTATGTTGTTTTTTTTTTTTTGGTTTTTTTTTAACGATTAAAATTTTTATTGGTTTTTCAAGGTTTTTTCAAAAGGGGTACAGAAGAAAAAAAAAGGGGGAAAAGGGTACATAAAGGGGATGGAACACATACACAATATACTTGAAAAAAATTCAGCATCAAAATCAAATGTATCTGACTATACGTTGTATATATATGGCTTGACTAATACTTTACACACCTTTAAACAAAAGATCATTCACCAGCATAAACAAAAGATCATTCACCAGCAATCACAGCTATGTTTTAATTGATCAGAGATTCCTCCTGCCTTAACCTGTCTAACGCTGGTCACTGCAGCCCCTATAAACTTCTATAGACTTCTCAAGATGGAGTTAGCTTACCTTTTTAATGGAGTCCTATAGACATCTCCGCTGGAGAATCCTCTCTTCGTCATGCAGCCCAAGTTCATATATTACAACTTTGTTAGTCTGGAAAATACTTTTTGTTTCTTTCATTACAAATAAATGCTTCTGTTTCCTCTGTGTCTGATTATTTTGGACTAGGATGGCTCCTTTCAACACGGATTATCACCTCTGGGGTATTATAAGCTCCGGAGTACTGTTTGTTTGTTCTTTTTCCTTTTTCTGATAATACAATAGCATAAATTGCTGCTTCATCCATATTTATCGTCTAGAGCTTGTCCAGTCATTGCGTATCATGCTGAATATTCAGGGCCTGATTATCCAATAGACTCATTAGGGTGCAAGGCAGGGGACGGCTGGCAAATTGTAGCCTGGGGGGCAAGTCTCAACTCAACAGCTTATTAGGAAGATTTTAAAGTAACAAAAATGCAGGTAACCCAACCCACTGTGGTCCTGGTCCAGGGGTCTGATGCCCCCCTGCCCCCCAGACCAGTCTGCCCCAGGTGCAAGGCTTTTGGGGCACCATTTTTGGGGGAGAAAAATTGTAACGGAGCAGTATAAACTGGAATAAATTTTCAAAATATAAGAGAATAGTTTTCTAAATTAAAAACAAAGCATGAAAGAAAAATGTAATAAGATTTTTGTAGTGAATAGGGAGGAATTAGAGCTATAAGGATTAAGTCATAACATAACTGTAGTGGACAAAGCATAATCATAAGGAATGGCACTGTAATTACTGTATATCAAGTGAATCCATTTACAATTTATTTTTCTGTGCAAGCTAGGGTGTAATGCAAATGGCTTTAAAGCAAAACCTGTTCTCACAGGGGTAGTGACCTAACTCCAGATGTAAAATATGAGGCCAGGAATACTGGCCTATGATTATTCTGTGGCTCTACAGATCCAAGGACTACAAGATAACATTGTCACATTTAGGGGGAAATGAATAGATTATGAGACCTCATGCGGAGAGCTATGTCCTGGTACTGGAGTTGTCTTGGTACCTGAAGAGACTTAACAAAATCGACCAGCAGGGGGTCTTACACAAAGAGACATGGGCTTTGTGACCACATGATGGCTTGCTATATTTTGTAGAGGAAAATAGAATTCCATTTCCAAAATACACTTACAATCAATATAATTAGTGATCACCAAATATTCATAAATAATAGCAGCTCATATGTGAAACCTGTCTGTCACACAGGGAATAAGAGGAAATGAGTATCAGCTTAACTAATACTCTTGATCAATCTCTGTTTGGGATCTGTAGATTGGTAAATTTGTTTTGGATTTATTAATAATAAAATTGAGTTGGTGTGATACTTCCTAGGAAAGATATGGTACATTTTAGCATTGGGTATTATCAGGGGCGGGCTGGCCCGGGGGGCAGGGGGGCATTGGCCCCCCGGGCCGCTCGGTCAGGCCGCTATTAGGGCCGGGGGGTAGGCCGGCCGCCCCCCGGCTGCAAAATACTATGCTTTCCCCCGCGGCCGCATCTGATGACATCAGATGCGGCCGTGTCAGCACACAGGCGGCCGCATCCCTTTTCATGGGATGCGGCCGCCTGTGTGCCCCCCGGCCACGCCTCTCCCTGCCCGCGCCTGGGTATTATAAAGGGAAGATGTAAATTGTAGTTGTAAAACTGTGTCACAGGCCTCCCCTGGAGACCAACCCCTGTAGGAGGAGGAAAGGTGATAAGAGTCTTTAAAAGAGGAGACCACTTATAAGTTATTGTCAGACTTTTTGGGAAATCAATCCACATTGATAAGATGTCCATCTTCCAAACCAATTTCCCTTGGCGCAGATTATACACCTCGTATGTATTTATACTCTGAAACTTTATCCTTTTATTTTACATGTTTTGCTTATGTTATGTCATCTTTTTATTGTTTTTATAACCTGTAAACATTGTACTTTTTCTGTATATTAAATTTAATAACTTCTGTCCTTGTTGCTCTAAACAAATTTACTGCCTGTTTAGAAGAGGTTGACTGCTTGGCTGTGTTAAACCTTTATAGATCGGTGTAGGAAGTGTTAACTCTTTTAGCTATCAAAGCACAGAGTGTGCGCAACTGGGGGCAGTTGGGGAGAGGTGTTGACGTGTGGGCCTGTGTTGGGGAAGAGACCAGTTAAATCTGTAACCTAAGGGATAGCTTAGCGGATAATTTAGGCTGGAATCCTGGGTGTCCCCTTGCAGTAAACTTCCTAATCATGAGGACGCAGAGTGCAGTTTTTTTTCCTTAGGAAACCGCTCCTAACTACCTTTACCTGTCACAGAGAGGTGATATATTGTTTGACTGTCTGATTAGTTGATAAATTATTAGATCAGGGAAACGATAGAGGCGGCTGACAATTTTTATCTTGATATATTTCCAAGGATGACTCCCATGGTGAGTCATTGGGTGGGTGCTTTAGAATAAGGGAGAAGGAGTGACCAGGATGGTACCTGGTGCAGGTGTGACAGCCCCCTCCCCCTTCACATCTTCACCCTCAGTAGCGCTTGTTCATTTCTTCATTCTGCTTTACAGTTCAAAATGAGTGGGATGTAAGATGTCCACGACCCGTTTAAAAAACAAAGTGGAGCTGAGTTTCGAAAAACACAACAACATAAACATTGGTGGTGGAAAGGTGTGAAGGAAGCTTTTAAATTAAGGATATGTTAGTTTTTACCTACTGAGTATATGTCTGTAATGGAAGGCAAAGGAACGCTACGAGTGTCATGGCCTGAGGCGGCCTTAACCCTTAATCAGGCCCTGTGAATATTCGTTCTTTTGTTGTTAGATCCTACATTTGGGTTTAATGCTTCTGTTTGAAAGTCTGAGGGCCATATTTTGTGTTCCCTGATGTTTTACCTCATTACATTTCCACTGATGTCCTATTTTCAGTATTCTGTGCACGTGGTTCTGCTTTCACATCCTAAATACAGTCCCCAAATTCCAAAATCTTGTGCAATAACATAGGACATCATGGAGACAATAGCCAAGTTTTACAATCAGAATTGGTATGAGTTCAGGTGATATAGGCTGTCGGTGATGTTTGTCATAGACCTGTACAGGTTTTTGTACTGCAGTTTTAATGCTACTGTACATTTTTCCTGGATGATTATTATTATTATTATTATTATTGTTATAAATTCAGATAAAAAAATTAACTCTTTCTTAACGTAAAAGTTCTCATAATCTCCCCAGATCTCTGGTTTATGTTGAGTGAACCTAAACACCTAAATATATGCATCCATTCTGGCAATTTGTCTTTCTGCCTGTAAGTCATAAAAAGTACATGAGATACCTATTACACAGTGACATATGTTGCTCAGTTCTCTGATACCACCTGCTAAATTGTCATAATAAAACCAACTATTGTTTTCCTGCATTTGGTAACTAAAATAATTAGACGAATATCAGAACATCATAGCTAATTTGTGCTGCCTACGGTTTTGTCCATCTTTCTAGTACACAGATAATGTTCTTTAACTCCATATATCACAAACAAAGCTTATTTACATGTATTGTGTAGTTTAGTACAAAATGTATAATGTCGCATCTACATTATGGTTTGATTTCTGCCTATTTTTTCTATTTCTCACTCGTTAACGTGTAAAGGAATTCCCTGTTATATTTTCCTGAATTTCTGCTCCCTGAGCCGCAATCAAAATATTATATTATGTTATAGATTACCATACTAACGGTAATTATGCAGTCCGCGTTGATTATGCAGGCCGTGGTAATTATGCAGGCCGCGTTACTTTGGCCAGTAACGCGGCAATTGAATTCCCCTCACAGTGTCTGTACATGGTAACACTGCGGTACTACATGCTGAGACGCACATCTCTCAAAAATTAGGTCTGTACATAACATAAATGATTGTTAGGACGTTGTGGGTTAAAGTGGTCAGCACAATGTGTCTCCATCCCCATTATTTCTATAGGTGCAATATGGATATGGAGGGGTAATATCTGCTTTTGACACTGTAGATTACCCTCTTCTCCTACACACCCTTCACTCCATTGGCCTTCATGACAGTTCTTTCCCGGTTCACTTCCTACCTATCGAACGGCTCCTTTTGTGTTTTTACCTCTGGCACATTCTCCCATCCACCCCCACTACCTGTTGGGGTATCACAAGGCTCTGTTCCTGGCCCTTTACTTTTTTCATTGTACACCTCTTCTCTTGGGGCACTCATTCACTCATTCGGCCTCCAATACCACCTCTACGCTGATGACACCCAAATCTATATCTCTTCCCCTGACCTCCCCTTCTGTAGTATCTTGTGTAACCAACTGTCTGTCAGCTATCACCACATGGATGTCCCAATGCTACCTAAAGCTCAACATGTCCAAAACAGAATTTATTGTCTTCTCTCCAGCCAGAATCACCAATAGAGCTCTCTCTCTCTCTCTCTCTCTTTCACACACACATTAATACACCCCCCATGTCTGACATGGAAGCACAGCACTAGTGGGGCTGACCGCCCAGTAGGGTATGGCCAACCCCTATAATCACCATAATGCAGATCACTTGCTAGATGAACTAGGCCCCTTGCCGCTATCTGGATGTGGCAGGCCCCAGGCAGGGACCTTGATCGCCAAATGGGTGATCCAGTCCTGGTGTGTATATAGGGTAAAAACAGTGAAGTGCATTTTCAGCTTTGGACCTAATAGTAACCCAATACCTGTACAAGAAACGCAACAATTTTTGCAAAACTTTGGCCCTGAACCTTTGATCGGTAACGTTTCTCCATGACTTGAATAAAATCGTTGCCCTCTTGGCAGGTTCTCTGTCGTTATCTATTTAAAAAGAAAAACAATCTTTACACTTGTCACACTGGCTAATCATTCTGAGTATATTTGATATGACCCAGTAGATTAGAGTGAGTGACCAGGTGCTGACTCTTATTCTGAAGCATGTCCAACACAGGCTAGATATTGGAGGGGAAACATTTTGACAAGGACTTTTGAACCAAAAGTATTTAAACTGGTCTACCAGCTACAAGGGCAGCTCAGAGGGGGCAACTTATTCAATATCGCTAATATTTTTTTGTTGTTGTTAAATTGACATCACATTTCTACCCACTTTGAGAGGCAGCATTATGATAGCCCACAGTAAGAAAAGGCTCCAAGACAATTTGCCATTTGTTACTTTCAGATGAATGCAAGTGATAAATAAAGCTTTAAAATAAGGTTTTTTTTATTTTAGTGCACTACTTATTGCTTCTCACTTTCATATGATATAATAATTTATCTTCTTTGGCGAGAATGTTGCATCGGTCTCGCATATTAGACTTTACCCACATTTTCATACTCTTTTACTAGTAAACTACAACTAAATCTGTAGTTTATAAGCTTATGAGCAGGACCCTCTTACCTCTCTGTCTGTAATACCCATTTTTGTTTTATTACTATGTTTGATACCAATTCTCAAGCTCTGTGGCGTATGCTGGCGCTATATAAATACATTTTAATAAAATAAAAATTTTTGCCGAAATGCACACTGCTTTTTTTTTTCTATTCTCATTGTCGGTCAATAGTAACATTAATGGAAAATTCTTTACCACACTATGATTTGTTAAATTGTACCAATATTTTATAGGTATACAACCAAGAACCAGGCATGCTAGCATGGATTTCCAAATGATTCACTTTGCCCCTTAATTCCTCTCGGTCCTCCCCACTTTGCACTACCCCCTAGTTACCAACCTTTATTTTAAATATACATTTAGACAACAATTTTTCACTTATGTGAAGTAATAAAGATGATTCCCCCATCACTCAGGGTGAAAGGAAACCCAGGCACTTGCCTCCCACCTTGTCCCTGTGGAGCTCCTATGGTGCCATATCACCTGACTTCTGGTATCTGGCTGAGATTGTCCACCTGCCTTCCTGAATGCCTTTTTTTGCTTGTGGATGATATGAAAGTCATAAATCTGAAGTCCTAGACTCTGTGTCAATCCGACCTTTGTCATCGAGGTGATCAGTTACCACAGTAAATTGTCTTTTTAATGTTTAGAAAACTAGCGTTGTGGAGCTTTTTAGTCTGGAGCTGTCAGGGGCTTTGCTACAATGCTAAAGTTAGGGACAAATTGTCCATAATACCCTCTAGTCGCTAAGAATGCTGTCTCTGGGCTGGCTCCAGTGTCAGATCACCTCCACCCTCTGGTGACAGGTACTGTACTTTTGAGTTCCCCATCTGACATTTGTCTGCGCTGATAGTACTGTTTCCTGATTCTTTCTTAAGCTGGGTACACACTACACAGTTTTTGTCCAATAATCGGCTCAATCAGCCGACATACCGCTCGTCCAAAAGTCGGGTCAGTGTGTGTAGTGACACGATGGTCGAAAGTCTGCCCAAATGGACGATTGTTGCCTCATTTGGTTGGTCGTACTGTTTAATATTTTCGTTCCAAACTCGTTTCTGTTGTGTAGTGTGTATAAACTTCCGACCGATCCACAACAGTGAGTACGAAATTACAGTCATTGCTCACGACAACTTGGCTGTAAAAAGTCGCTAAAGGGATGTCCGCTCTTCCCTTTATCGTCCTAAACAAGGCTAGTGTGTATGCAGTCCATGGACTGAGCGATCGGAACATCGATCGCATGTAAAATCGATCGGCATAAAAAGTTGGTGGAAAATTCTGTAGTGTGTACCAACTTGTCAGACATCTCACATATGGTCACCCCAGGGCGTGCTAGAGATGGCTCTGTCATTTCAATATACCTGAATAAAGTCTCCAAATCAGAAAATATGTTGCTTGCATTGACAGGGGAGCAGTGTTTCCCCTTCACTTCAGTGCGTCAGCATAGAAGCCGTTGAGCACTATGATCGCTGGTGCTTTTTCTAGCTAAAAAAGCGTTTGCGTTCAAACTACCCATCTGTCACCACCCTCTGTATACTGTACTAAGCACAAAGCAAGCATTTACCTGTGCAATGTGCACTTATGCATCCCAGTGTGCTACTAAGATGCTGTTCTGTTATTCTTTTGCAGTTGGACACCAACATAAGATGCCTATTATGGAGCAATAAATAAGATTATGGTGTCTAATTATTTAAGTAAGTGGAGTTCATGCCACGAACTGCTAAGTAGCATTCTCTGATGTCCATAGTGACAAGCCATGTATATAGCGCAAATGGGTAGTTCTCTATAGGCTGGAAGTTTCGAATTTCCCTAAGGGGAAGCTATGTGATTGCATTGTGCATTATATGAAGAAAAACATTACAATAGATAAGTTCAGAAAAACATTAGTTTAATTATTAAGTCATTTAAAGAGGAGAAATGTGTAAATGATATTTCTTTAAAAAAATACGTAAACATGATTTTTCTGCCGTACAATGGATTTGCCTGTGCAGACGTTGGCTCTGTACCACTTTCAACTTCTATTTCTGATCATAGTTTCTGTAGCACCGAGATAGAAAGATCATTCTGCCTTGTCCTGCCATTAGTAAATAACTGTTACATACCAGCCCCAGTACCATATTGGACACTGGTACATTGTATGTAAATTACCATCACTCATTCGCTATGTATGTTGCTCTGTCCCTTACACTGCAAAAGCGTTCATTTTCCTTCCTGATTTTCTGGTTTTGACCTCTGCTAGTATTTTTGATTCTGCATGTTTTTCACTTGTCTGGCATTCAAATCATCCCTGACCAGCTAATCAATAGAGGTCTCCTATTGTAGGTTTCAGTGAGGGCAGCAATGTGTGGGCCTTCTACAGTGAAACCCAACCTTCTGGTGAAAACTTGAGTACCTATTACACTCTAAGGCAAACTCTGTGCCGCGGCTCCCTGGGGTATCGCGGCGATCTCACAGGGGTGCCTCTGCCAGGGCCATTGTTAAGCCAGGCAGGGGACATCTTGGTAAATATTTTGGCTTAGGGGTGCCTTGAAAAAATGATGGAGACCTGAAGGGTGCCTCGAGCTGACAAGGTTTGGGATCCACTGCTCTAGGGGGTAAATGTATGAAGCTGCGATTTTCTGGTGGGTTTGAAAAATGGAGTTGAAATAGCAACCAATCAGTTTCTAGCTATCATTTTGTAGAATGTACTAAATAAGTAGCTAGAATCTGATTAGTTGCTATAGGCAACATCTCCACTTTTCAAACCCGCCGGAAACTCGCAGCTTGATATATTTACCCCTAAGTCTTTAACAGTTGGTGAATGCTTCACTGATGTAGAGGACCAATGTCCCCAGACAGCCCTAAGAATAACAGCATCTGGTTGAAGAGAGCTGAAGTACATGCTGGTATTGTATAAATAACGATAATGTGTACTGTAGAGAGCAGCAAATGGCATTGCCACCCTGCTGGTAGAAATTGGTACTGTAACAGCGTCCTTCTCTGTGTTCTATGGGCTGTGAAAGTCCAGCAAATATGAACCTTACTGCTGCAGTACCATTTCTAGACAGCAGAGGGCACTTCAATGTATTCTTCACTTAGCATACTATACTTTTTTTCTTCTTTCCATTCTCTAAAAGCACAAATTCAGGCACCTATAAGTAACCCCTGTAGCCTCTTTCAATACGAAACCTTTGGTGTGTAAGTCTGTACACATAAATGAAAGCGCACAGGAGACTCTGGCTCCAAATACTGTCTATCAGGTCACTGACACATGATTATGTATAATACACCATACTCCGCCTCCTCTACCCGCGTCATCGTGCGGTGGCACTTATCTCTCACTCCGTCAGTTTTGGTTTTTGGTTCAAGATGTCATCCGAGTTTGCTGCATGCAGGGTAGGGCTGGCAAATTTTAGCCCGGGGGGCAAAACTCGACTCGGCAGCCTATTAGTAACATTTTAAAGTAAAAAAATGCAGATATTCCCTTGCCCCCCAGCCCAGTCTGCCCCTGGCTGCATGCTTCCTAACCACCAGGATTGAATTCACATATTCTTATTGCTAATTGTAAGTCGGATATTATTTATGCAATAAATTGCGTATTACTTTACAATTCTGGTCTTATTTTCTCTTCCCTATATTCTTGGATATTGTTGACTGGAACATGATTTATGGAAATTGTGTCTTTGGATACAAAAAAAATAAAGTGGGTGCCCTTACTGTGTAAGCGATAGGTGCACTTAAGTGGATGAAGAAAAATTTAATTTTTAATCAGGGGCGGGTTGGGCCAGGGGGCAGGGGGTCACATGCCTCCCGGACCAGACCAATAAAAATCTAATTTGGGCCGG